>NW_012026784.1:7103780-7273355 GCF_000956235.1 Wasmannia auropunctata
CCTCATTCCCTTCAGTGTAGTCCTTCAGTTCGCTAATGTCATACATTCGATCTTTTAAAGGCGCTAAAAGCGACGCCGCAAGGTGCCGATTGCAGGAACCGAGGTCCGTGATGCGGCCAGCAGGCGGAAGCCTCCACGATCAGCGTTCGAAAATATGACGGGCATAATATCCCGCCATATTTTTCATCCTAATCATATTTAAGTGGTTATTTTGGGTACGTTCTTATCCAGCTGATTTTTTTCGGACGGATTGGACGGATTAATTTTATGTCTCCCAATCAGACAAAGTAACGAGCTCTTCGTCGAATCGCGACAATGTTCGCTTCTTCCCGTTGGAGGGGGTTTAAAAGCAACGTCGAGATTTTCATACATTAAAAAGCTTTCACGGTAATCTCTCCAACCTCGATCACTAATGTAATAATATTCTTCCGTTTTTTATGGAGCACATACATTAAATATTTTCGAACGTATGGCGTTTCGTGTATAGCGCGAGGAAGGCATAAAAACAAACCGTCGCCGAAAAATGAAAGCAAACTTTGTCAGAGAACCGATAATTTCGCTAAATTAATGGCGCGGATGCCGAGATCGAAATGGGTCAATCGGGACACAACTGGTTTTCTGCGATTATTAAGGCTGTCTCGTAATTTTCGACGAGTACTCGATAATCTGTGCATTAGTCGGGCGAAACCGCGACGCTACGGCGAAACCCGCTTGCTCGGGATTATCGGGATTTAAACTCTGAATTAATACGATACTTAGCGCGGTTCCGCGTTTGGGTTTTATCCCGGCGCATTCGTAAATCGCGCGGTAATCGCTTAACGAACCACCTTCCGAGATTGTTCCTCGTCGTAAATTTTTACGACGAGAGGCCCGTGTTTTCGTGTGCGTAACCCACTTTATAAATCTGCCTCGCCTTTCGCACCCCGTTCGACTTTACGACGCGCATAGCGCGCGCTTTCCATCTCGCTAATTATTCCCAAATTGACGTTTCTTGTACGCCCGACATATCAGTTCTTTTTTTACTGCGTTATTATACAATATATTCGTTGCATAACGGTGTTCAAAAAGTAATATTCAAGAAATCTCATATAATTACATACAGCAAACTCCCGGCGAAGACTGATCGATCTGACGAAATGCGACGATCTCATACGCAATTTATGCCTTTATTCCTCGTATAAAGTAATATTTCAATCGTGCCGTGTCGCATACGAACGTCCACTTTGCAGCGTAAACGTGACGACGACGCCATTCATTAATTACGCTAACAACGCGTGGCGTTGCTCAGACGGCCATGAGACGGCCATAATTTCTGGCCGGATTGAGCCGTCAGCGAAAGTGCAATATTTTACCGAGATGGCGACCGATAGGTAGCCATCGGCACCGGAATACTAAACAGCTTACGGAAGATCCCCGTTAGAATCCGAGGGGCAGTCCGAAACTCACCTGCATATCTTCATCTCTCGACGCAGAGCTGGTCGACTTTTCGCGTTACTCGCGCCAACTCTCTCGCTCATTGGAGATTTTCGATCTGCTCGCCAGGCTTACTTTCCCGAAGATATTGGATCTGCGGACGAGAGAGAGAGAGAGATGGGTACGGCCGATGCTCACGGAAGAGCCATTCAATTTTCTGGAAGCACGAAGCGCCGCCTTTTTAATCTGTTTGCGAATCTCAAAGACTTCTCTTCTCGACGACGGTTTTCTCCTCAGATCTTCCCGCGATAATAACGGAAATTTTACCCATGCACGAACCAAACTTTTCAACCTGAATAATTGAAACATTTGTTTGCATATCATATTTCTTGTTTCACCTTTCTTCGCCCATAAGTCGTTCTGCGCTTATAGCGTTGGTCAGTCGGATCCAAATTCCGCAAGGAGGGACCCTCGCGTGTCGTTTTGTTTCATGTTAACGTGAGCTCGTAAGCGGATCGGAATGCCGAATTCTCGAGAACGTGAAATACGACTATGGCGAAGCCCTTGCGCTTGTTACGCTCCTGGAATAAAATGTATGTTCAGAAGCCCTCTCTTAAAGTGACCATTGTTTGGTCCTTCGATACTGAGAACGCCCTTAAATCTCGCGTAATGTGCCTCGAGTTGCCATATATGTGATTTTCAAGTATTTTATGTAACCATTTTATGTAACCAAAATCTTGCCATTTTGAAATATTTAATATAAACGTTTAAAAAATGTGAAAAAAGCGTTACTTTGGAACGTTATAGAGATGTGAATTTTGCAGAGAGTTTGCGAACCTCTTCTTTGGCGTAAAATACAAGTTCTTCGACTTTCGGTGCAGCTGGCGAAGATCACAGGTCTATCTGAGATGATCTGTGGGCTGTAGATCCGTCAGCGGGATCGAGATCGAGGCGAGATACCGATGGAAACCCCGTGGATTATACTTGTACGGCGTCGTTGTTGTAACCGTGTTAAAAGTTCCGCCATTGTGACGGTCATTGTGCAGCTTGTCGTCGAATGCATTTGGAAGAAAAATATTTTGCCCTTTTTTTTCACAATGCGCCGCCCTCACGTCGTCATGTCGACATTTACGAATTTTGTCGACGAAAGTCGTAACGAAAATAAAAAAAAATTAGTTTTTATATAATGATCTTTCTATTAATTTCTTAGGAATGCTAGTTTTTGTAAAATATACATATGTCGTTTCAGTTCCTTTCAGTTTCAATTCGATTTTGTTATTCTGCACATTTTATTGTGTAATTTGTGCCTGTATCATTTACATATCGAAAAACGCATCTGGGATTAACTTGAACATGTCCACCCCTTACGCG
Organism: Wasmannia auropunctata; assembly: GCF_000956235.1. Classification (NCBI taxonomy): domain Eukaryota; kingdom Metazoa; phylum Arthropoda; class Insecta; order Hymenoptera; family Formicidae; genus Wasmannia; species Wasmannia auropunctata. Next base: position 7,106,565 of record NW_012026784.1, read on the forward strand.
ATTTCATTTCCGCCCTAAACTTTTACGATCGGCACTAAAGACACGTACCCGCTTCACAGAAGATTTAAATTTCCGGGGAAACTTGCTGGGGAAATCGGCGATTTTATTTCCTCGCGTAAAATAGCTCATCCAACAGCGGCGTGCGTCCACAACGGGTATCTTTTTACGACTGGTCCTTCTACGTGCCGCATCGTGAAGGATTTCGAGTTTTAATTGCCTTTCCAAGGAAATGCACGCCTTTAAGTCGCATACTCAACCCGAGCTGTTTCGGAGGTTATTCGAGGGATTCAACGATCGAATTTCCAAGGGACGTATTTTTTGTGAAAGCAAATGGAATTTCGGCAAGCGTAAAAAATCTTTTCAACCGTGAAATTTTTCAAGAATTTACACGTTCATAATAAACTTGACACGTGTCTCTCGATAAATAATCACGGTTTACGACATCGATGATATAACGCGTTCGTATTACGGCGGTAGCCTTTCCCGATCTCCCCTTTCACTCGAGATTGCCGGAAAACGTGTTGATCGTAGCTGACAGAAAGGAGCCGAGAAGTGGCTTCGACTTTGTGTCTCGATCAGCGTGAAACAACTTCCCTGTCTGCGCCTCTTCCGCGTTTTGAAGTATCGAGTACACGAATTCGATTCAGGAGTACAGACCGCGCGCCCGGATGAGACGCGTTAGCAATTAGTCTTCGTTCAATCCCCGCTCGTTATCCCGCGAGATATCTGATCGCAGATCTCGGCTTGCACGCCGTTGTACGTCTTTATCGTCAACGGGATCAAATTATCCGTGAAAGGGCGGACACACCCGAGTAACTCCAGAAATCGGTACACGGTTACTCCGCGCTCCCGACGAAATCCAATATGTTCCGAGGATCATCGGTTAGCGATTATATGTTCCGATCGGACCTCGTCGAGATTCCCGACGAGGGTACAATATCGGTTTTGTAGCTCTATTTTCTATAATGTGATCGCGAAGCTGTCAATGAGTAGCAATATGTCACGATCTACAATCAGCTGATGTAAATTTTCTATATTTATCGTCCGCAGTTATATGAACGTTAAGTTTATACGTGACACAGTCACATGTATAAAATTATCGATTGCACCAAGGCAAATTAAAAGAAAATCTTTTCATTCTCCTTAAGTCTCGAATGAGTGATCGCTATAAAATATCAAAAAAATACTTAGGACTTACAATAGACCTTTATCGTATTTTTTTTTTATTGTGGTAAAAGGAATATTACTAATTCAGACGGAACAGCCGGATCGACATAAACAGCGGTCGAGGACGATCGTCGACAGATCCAATGATCTATGCGTCAGACGTAACATATTCACGAGATAGCGAAAGGCAAGGCGTTTAGAGCGTTCACGGCTCCAGGCCATATCTCGCGACTCTATAGGTTACTATCTTAGATGCTTATCTCGGTGGAAGCGTAGGTGTTTCAATGACGTGACCGGTCACGTTGCCGAATGATCAGATAACAGGCTCGACGCCGCGACAATTTCAGCACACGGCATCTTATTGGCGAACCTTTACGTTACTCGACATCAATCTCTTTTTTTTTGGATCAGAAGAATGAATAACAGATTAAGACGAAGTGGAGCTGAGACTAACTAGCCTTGACATTAGACTGTATGTACACGAGTAAAAGTAAGATTTTAGGAAACTTTTACCTGTGCGTCGAATTATTGCTCTTTAAACTCTTTAGTGTACAGTCGCGCGTGGCAAGCATATATTTATCCCTGTAACCCATGAAATAACAGCCGATGTGACACAATAAGATTCTATTCTTGAACCTCGGTGAATGAAGAAAGCATATATTCCGTGCCACAAAGACGATCCTCGCGATTCTCTGCGGCGAGAGGAAGACGTCAGCGCGGAGGATGTCAATACTCGTTTCCTCGGACGAATTTGCTATGAGCACAGTTTATTGTAAACTACCGCGAGGCTCACCAGCTGCCCGTAATCCAGGGCCGTCGTCCATTCCCCGTCCGGGGTCCCCTTTGCGGTGAAAAGAGGGGCCCGTTATCGCAATCCTATCTGCGATCGGTCGATGCGATATTTCTAACAGGCCCCTGGGTCCTATTCTGTACCAAAGATCTTTGGCAGATAAGGCTTGCGGCGCTCGCGGGGCCCACCAGGGGGGGCCCGCCCATTGTACCGCGTGTCTTACGCTCGCCCGAGCAGCTCTTACTTACGAAAGATACCCGAGACCTCTTGCCACGTGGGTCACCGACGAAATCTATCTAATTGCCTTCGACCAATTAGATAGATTTCGCAACGGGTATCATGTATCTTATATTAATCGATTTTATCACATTTCAAACACGTTCTTTCTCCGTCTGTCGCACCAAAAGTTCTATGCAACACGAACGTGTTTTGCGATCCGATTTTACTATAGATATATACATACCGATATTCTCTCATCGTTTGTAATAAAAATATAGATAATTGTACATTAATTGGACATTTTATAATTAACGAGTCTTGTATATCTCAAGAATCTCGAAATAGTAATAAGAAATACAGAAAGAGGAGATTACGTACGGTAAAAAAGTTAATTGGTACAACCTTCCCACCATGTCAAGAAGTTTCTTTTAATAATTCTCCTTGCCGCACTCTCCCCTCCCCCCCCACCCTTTCTTCTTTCTTTCAACCCCATACTCTTAGCCTCGAATCCTATGATTACAACCGAATACGGCGTCAAGAATATTCGTTTCACGTGTGTGATGAGAACGCGCGGTTCTCATCACCGAAATAATTAGGTATTAATTGTTGGACTACCGGTAGGGGGCCTGTCTCGTGCGAGTCATTCCGCTTAATACGGCGCCGATTCCGCCGCGGGTTGACCTGTGTTAGACCGAACGGCTACAGGTGGATTGGCCGATGTTGCCATTAGACCGCGCGTTAATTACAGAGATCGCATACGTTGCCAGCCGGCCGCTGGTATTAGTCCTTTGACATCGGCGCTAGAAACCGCGTTTCATCTCGCCGAAATATTAATTTTCATCGGCGCGACGCCAATGCCGCGGCCTCCCTCGGAAATCGGCCGCTGCCTAACGAGAAACCGGATGACTAAACGCGCCGAGGAACGAGACGTAACACGAGCAACGGGACATAAATACCACCTTCTGAATTATTATCGCTCTACGCGGCTTCTAATCACCGACTGTTATTTACGAGATTATTTTCGTACACGGTCCGCCGTCTTTGTGTTTCGCAACGAATTCGTGCTACTGCCGATGATGCGAACAAAATGTTTGACAAATATTTGACTTATATATATATATATATAAGTATATATATATTTCATATATATATATAATTTTATTTATATTTTATTATTATATGAATTCATTCATATAAAATGGAAAAAGATAAGCGAATATCTAAATATTATATATATATATATATATATATATATATATTCCATTTTAATAAAATTCCATTTTATATGAATGAATTCAAATATTAAATGACGCTGTATTTATTATATGACGATCAGAATTTTAAACGTTTTAACATTCTGATGAATAATGTAGTTTTTTTAAAACAAAAATATAAAATTTCTTCGAAGTGTTTTAAGATATATATTCGCATCGAGCTATTAAAAATTGATTACTTGTGATCTCACTATATTCCAGTTAATGGTTGCATTGCAAGTTCGACATTAATTTAGTGCGCAGTTTAAATGACTGAATAATGATTTTAAAATTCATATAGAAATATTATTATAGATATCAAGATTTAGCCTCGATCGTAAAAGGCGCTCTTAAATTTATTTAAGAATATAAAATTTGTGTAGAATATTAAGCGTTATGTGTCTCGCATAATAAGTAACGAAATGCATATTTATTCAGGTCCGCTCGCAGCACAGGCCAATGCCAAACGTGAGGAAGCGCTCATTCTCTCTTACTGGATCCGAGGAAAATTAGCAATCCAGATGAACATGACGGACCGGCATTAAAAGATTAAGTGCCACGGTTACCGTGACGCGGCTACGCGCAGAACGGTTTAAGATCATGGTAAGTAACCATTTACCTAGATCCAATTGTGTTAATGCCCAACCTGCGTGCCTTCGCGACGCGGAACACATTCCAGCACGCAAGCTGCAACATCTGTCCTGTCCGTTTCTTCTCTTCGCAATCCTGTTGCCGGTTTTGTCTTCTATTTTCCCTATCGAAATCCTCTTTGCGGTTGCAGCTAACCAACAAGATAAAATAAACTTCGGCAGGTAGCCGCTGTGCAAATTTTTTCGCATTAAGATCGTGAATTCTAGTCGTTCGTTAGTATGCCGATTGAATGAGAGATGATTTAGCTATACGATAAGTATCAATCTTTAGATCTGATTAAAAGAGATAAATTCAATCACGATCGAGTTGTTCTGAACGTGACTGATGGCTGACTGTATTTGTCGCCCTGTGCGCGTTTCTGTATCTTTTTCTACAATTATAACACAATTTCTATCTTCATTATTGTTCGTTTTGGGATAGTCGTTAAACCATTTATGAATCATAAAGCGGCGCGAGAAATTTCTAAGAAATTTTCGACGCGATTGCGCCTAAGTGATTCCGAAATTGCGGCTTGCGAAGGTGGCAACAAGTGATAAGAAAACGCAATTTCGAGACCAGGTGTGTCTGTCACAATTTATCGTTTACTGATCGTCGAAAATTATACGTCGAGCTAATCCGGTTTCTTCGCAACAACCGCATCAATCCTGCAGATACCTAAGATTACAGTCGGCGTCCTTACGCCTCGTGAGCTTGAACGCCTATAACAAATCCATTACCAGGGTAATTTCATGTGTTGCAAACCGTCCGACATTCATTCTCGTCGACGCGCAGCGATATCGATCGTCCGGCTATCCTCGAGGTGCCGATAGCAAGAGCCTAGTGCGTGTACTCGCTTATTGAAGTTCTTATATTATCGATTATCGATGATACCAGCTGCGTGCCGTGATAGGAACTTAGAAACGAATCGGTAGGAAGATCCGGCCGGTTGTGTTTGCGAAATTGAATCCGCGCGTCTTCTCAGCATTACATCCGATCTAGTTACCGATGATTAATGTGGTCTGAATAACCGCAACCGTTTTCTGAAATTGATGATGATGTACTAGAGATGAACAGGTGGATTGTGGTTCTCATTACTATCAAGCCACAGTTTTATCAACAGCTTACGTAAGCATTTGAATGCATTTCAGTTAAAACTAACAACCAGTTACCATTGCCTTTTACACGCCGTGGAAATGATACAATATTTGTATTTTTGTATATCCTTTCATATATTTTTCTGAAGTCACAAAATGTTCTTGTAAGACGCGGAGAAAATTTGGAATTTTTTTCTTTTTTGTTCAACTGAAAAGAGTATTCTATAAATCATTTTTTCGAAGTGACAACAATTCTAAGAAATGATTGTAAAGGGATTTTACAAGTGAATATCCATTAATGAGACAATGGACAGGTAATGGACTTGATGGCATCGTGACCTTTGTACTTTTTTTGAATCTTGTCTACCAACAAAAGAATTCTCGAAGAAGAAATTGTATATGCATGACAGATTTTTCTTTCGTTTTTTTTCAGTCATTACTTTTTCTTATCTTGTTAACATTTCATTTTGAGTATTTGTAAATGTTTGAGCAGGTGACTGTTTTCAGAATAAATAGGATATCAAGAAAAAATCACGTTTGTCGACGGTGCAGACGCACAATATTCACAAAAATTTAGAAAAATGAAAAACTACCTGTATTAAATATGGTGAACATATATTTAGGAATCGTCATGGTTTGGATTAAAATATCAAGAATATGGGTAAAAAATTTTCGAGATAGTGTACTAAAGCGAAGAAAGTTCTAGCCCTTAGTGTTCTCGATATTTATAGGTATCTTTAAATTAATGATCGTTAATATTCGCGAGAAATAAAACAGAGCGGAACGCTCAACGAAGGCGAGACTTCCAAGAAATCTGTTGAGAAATGATCTCTTTATTCTTCGTCGGCTCGTTATAGAAGTACACGTCGCCAGCTACGAAGTGGCGTTACAAATGTTGCTCAATTTTCTTGTAAAGCCGTCGAGCGAGTGCCGCCCGGTTTCTCCGGTAAGCGCCGATACCCACCACTTACACGGCGCAGATTATCGCGCCCACCGAAAACGACGCGCGGCCCTCGTTTGGCGTATGATCGAGTGCCCGGCGTGCCATGCGGTTCCATCGAGGTGCGGCGGGGCCCCGACGCGATTTAGCGGAAGGTGGGCAAATTAATGACACCGGCTCGCAAAAGTCGATCCGAGCCGGTCGCGACGGGGGGTGGCGGGGGAGAGGGAGGGCAACCGGATCGGCGGCATGTTGGTTCAATTTCGAGGGCTGCCGTATCGATAGAGACGGCCCCGAGAGGCGTACAATTAGCCCTCGTTTAGGGGCGTTTAGGGACCCGCTTATCGCCGCCATTACTGTTATTATCGACTTATTACGTGCCCGGGCCATCACCATCGGTCCCCAGAATCGCAAACAACCTGCAACGTCGCGCGGATGCATCGGGATGCATGCAATCGCCTGTACGAGGGAGGCTGCGACGTGCCGCGGCGACTCAGCTAGCGGCGGAAACAGGATCTGGATCTGATATTACGCGGCGTTATGTAGGAGACCAGTGCAGTGGGTAATTCAGTCGGTAGGACGTCGCTAAAGGGCCGCAGGCAGCGAAGGGCTTTAACGAGAGCAGGTGCGAGAGCTCGCGACTTGTTATTTATACGCTGCCTCCTCCGGAATGTCACTAATTTAGCGCAACAGGTTGACACGGCAATTTGTGCTCGCATATTATATAGAGCACAGAGCTGGTGAATAATAATAATTAATTTGCATTTAGTTTGGAACGAGTCATGGTTGCACCTGAACGAATATATGTGCAGATTCGTCCTTGTTTGAATTTTTATCAAGGCTATTCCGACGGCTGCAAAATTAGTCCAATCAGTTGATTAAAAAATGTTATCCGTATAGACATGGTAAAAAGATATCCTTCTCAACCTCAGTCGTGGCGGCGAAATTCATTTTCGACGGCGCGATAAAATAATGTGAATGCGCGTTGCCGTTTCGCCGCGCCGCGCCTTCTGGCTTGGCGCGAGCATCTTAATCTACACTAATGAACGACTCTCATTTATTCAAGAAACGTGTCTGTGGCCATACCTACGCTAATATACGATCGCCTGGTGCATCTTGAGAAAAAGCTGCTACATAGGGGATTCACTAAATAGGGAATTTACATATTTTAAATTAATTGACACGCTATAGTACGTTTATGTGTTCAATTCGTAGCAAATTTAGGATAAACGCGTTGCTGAGATATTCTTGTATTTGAATGGCTGTGTGAATATAAATAACTCCGATATTTTCTATATGTGTATAGTTAAAAATCATTTTAGCTATAAATACGAGCAAATTATGTGATCCACCTACTGTATTTTTTGTATTCACCCTTGCCAGTTGTGCCAAAAGTGGAATTCTAACGGCATTTGATATATTACGAGTATATTATACTGAGCGTTTTTTAAAACTAAGATTTCATTATGAAAAATTGAACAGGATCAGTAATAATTGAAAACGAATAATTATAAGAAGATTGACCTTTCTTTCGTAGATATTCGATTCTTATCTTAAAGAACCTAATGAATCACCAATAAGCACGTGTAAGTCAATATGTTACAGCGTTTTCGAATCAGCTCGGCAAGAAAATCGATTTAGGAACTTCGATTAAGAATTTCTTATAAGTTTTGTTGTTTTTATTGGCGTCTCGTATAACCGTGTCTGTGACGAATGTAATTTGTACTTACGATTTAAAGTAATTTATCTTTTCCCGTTATAATCCGTTATAAGTATATTACAGTAGGATTCATTTGATTCAAAACTTAAGTATTTTTCCAATAAAGTGAAAATTTTTGAAGCTCTGCAAAATCGATATCTTATTTTTACAATTTTTATACAACTGATAGAGTCCTGGTTCTTTCTCAAAGAATTCACGAGTCTCTATAATACCTATCTTCAAAGAGATGTTCTCTTCTCTCTCTCTTTCTCTCTCTAATATTCTGATTAAGCATGATAATACAATTCCACAAATATGAGATGCCAATTATCGTTGTGCGAAAAAATTTCAATCTTTTTATTTTAATCAGATTCGAGTTCTTTTTTGATAAAACCCATAAACGCAGTATTCTCTCTTTAAAAAATTTCAGATTTTTGAAAAAAATATTTTATTTGGACTTATTTAAAAAAATTTTCATTTGAAAAAAGATCACTGGAATTCTTTTATTATAATTCTAAAATGTTTTGAGGAACTTTGTAATTATCATTGTCATTGTGGTAAATGGCACTGTAATTGTCATTGTTGGTTATCGCTGACCTTTTTTTAGTAATATGATAAAATTACTAAATTACCGTTTTAGAATTTAACAAGAATGGGCTTCGACGGAGAAGCGAAATAAAATTGTTAAGCTTTGCCAGGCCATGAATGGAAATGCAGATGAATTAACATGCAGACCCGCGTCATTTTGTGCACATTATATCATTCTTTTCGACGATCGTCATCTAATAATGCCGTGGACCATTCATGATGTGTCTCTTGTCTCCGCAGCTATTGTATCGTCGAATCGTATCTCCACAGATTTTACGAAAATCACGTCGTCTCTGCACGGTCCCTCTATTTCTGCGTGCATAGGATTACGGCGCGGCATAATGGCGCAGATAGACACGCCATCGGCCTATTAACATAGTAATAGCGCGTTCAGGATCGTCGGGACGAACGAATGCGGTCGGTGAAGTCATCTCCGCTACGAGATTCCGCGGCGAATACGCGTCGGGATATGGCGGCGGTCGTAGCCGTCAGGACGATTTTAGATGATTGCCTCGATGAACCTTGACGCGCACGTAACGTGGCGTGACTATCGCACGCGACTAGGGCCTCGTACAATGGCAGACCCCCTAATCGCTTCTTTCGAAAAAAGGAAGTAACGCGCGGGGACTCCGGAGCCCTTTCTATTACAATAAAGAGGGCCTGCGATGGCGTGCGTCCTGATGCAAGCCACGCGACTGAAAATTGTATCAACGTTCTCGTGACGTGGTGACGTCGTGGCTTTTATTAAGGGTAACCTGCGCAGAGTAAATGGGAGACTACATCCGACAAAAAAAAAGCAGCGAAATTTTAAAGGAATAAAAATATTTATTAATTTAATCAAAATATGTCATATATGGCATATCAAAATATTATTAAACTGAAAAGAGATAGTAATTAAAAAACGTATATAAGTAATCTTTGATCTCACTTCGGTTGTCAAGGATGCAACATACAAGGGCGTCCGCAGGATTTTTTCTAGAGGGGGGGCATGATCTAAATTTTTAGTACGAGCTACCTCGAAGAGTAAATGTCTGAACGTTGCGTACCTGTATTGTACTGTAGCTCTATCACATTTAACAAACATATTTATTTTTTAAAATGAGAAGTAAAAATAAGAGAGCAAATTCTACATTTTTTGTACTCGCTGATTCCAGGGAAGAGGAGCAAATGCTTCTTTTGCCTGCGCCCCCCCCCCCCTCCTGCGGACACCCAACATATGAGACGTTGAAGAAGAACACATGAAAAGTTGAAGAACATTTCCGTACATCTTCGCTCTCGAGTGACTAAACTGGTAAGCCACAGGATATATTTTTCACGAGAGAGATAGAATCTTGCATTTCGACCAGCATAACACAGACGAGAGTGTTACCGGCCCGAAATATAACCGGCAATGTCCGAGACGGATTATATCGCGCGATGTACTCTGAAAAGCACCTCGAAGCTACGCCGAGGTCGTGGTTATGCCAGGCAGTTTCTTGGTTTATGTCCGTACTTGGTCGTATACCCGCACTTAAAGTCGCCTGAATATCGTCAAGATTCGTTGGCTGGCCCCGTCGGTGCTCTTTACACCTCGTTGTTTCTCGCAAATTCACGCGTGGCCCAGCGCACTAAATCACCTGGCAGACAGTCGCCGCGTTGTAAAGTTCGCCGAATGGCTCGCGGTGAAGCGTTTCTATTCGAGAAACTGGTAGGAGTGTGTCGACGCGTATGCCGTGCATGTACTCGAAAATGAGAGACTAAAAAGAGGTGCAATTTTGAATAATTCTTTGATGCGCGATTCATCTGTAGCTTCGCGAAGCGAATGGAGGTCGCGATGCTCTTATTTTGCTGCGATGAAAAAAATTAAAGGCCAATCATCGGCCAATCGGAATCGCTTATTGGAATTTTTGCCATGGGAACTTCCACCTTGCCTTACTGCGAACACTTTCATTAACGAGAGTACCGAAATTGCATATACGTCAATTCGCATGCGATAATTCAATTTTTGCATCGCCGGTGATACCGTGCGAGCTCGTTGCCGTATGTAATTCCGCGATGTAACCGCGCATTACGGGGCAATCGTTGGATTTCGTGTATTAAGGCAGGCGCGTGATTATTACCGCGGAAGGTATCAGAATTGCATTCTCGGATGTCAATGTAATCGTAAATACCCTGCAGGGGCATCGGAATCGGCATTTTTTCGCGTGTAGATCGCAAGAGCGATTCACTTTGCGTATCGAATCGTTCATTTTTTACGACATCAAATTTTCAATCCTTAAAGTCAGTATTAAAGTTTCACCGAGCTTATTTGTAGTAAGATTGGCGCCAAATGATTTTGAAAAAAAAGGCGTGATAATGAAGTGGATAGCATAACACTTTGCAGCATCATGAATATATTAACGAGGTTATTACACTACCGCGCTCATTTCGGCAACCAAATGAGTAGCTTGTGATTCTCGAGAATGAAGCTGCGTTAGTATAAAATTTAATAAGTTTGGGTGGGTTTCATGCCATTTGCGATCTTGTCACAAGATAAAAACCGCAACTTCGATCGCGTTGATTAAAGGCTATACATTTTTTCATCACCACAATGTTGTGATCGTGATGGTATCGTTTTTATCACAGTTTCACGCTACATTGCTCACAGGGATAAATTCCTGATCGACAGTAATATATGTAATGCAAAGAAATTTAAGAATTTGAATTCAAGCAAGAGAAAGAGAGAAAGAGTGAATTCTCTTGTACGACACGTCGTTGTATTGCAACGAAGGTACGAATTCGCGAACATTAAGGCAAATAAAGCTCCGAAAATGATACTTAGAAACGACTGTTGCGAGCCTCGACGCAAAGTAATTTTTGAAGGGTATAGATGGCTCGTCGAATTTCGCTAACAAGAGTATCGAAATTGCAGCGGCTCGTGTCGACCCCGAATGGGCTAAAGTATCCAGAGGGCCGATATGCAAAAGACGCCTTTCGCCGGCGCCGAAATCGCGCGTCCGTTTTCTCGTTGGACGAAAGACGAATCATGCTTCCGCCCTTTTTTTATCCTCGCCCTTCTTCCCCGGGAAAGAGAGAGAAAGAGGGAGAGAGAAAGAGAACGGGCGCGCGCGCGCGCTGCAATCATCTTCGGCCGAGCCGAGTTGTGAGTTGAGTCGAACGGAGCTATCATTCGCACATTTGCAAACCAACTGGGCGAACGGTGTGAAAATTACAGGCGCGAGACGCTCTCTCGCTTGTCTTGTCCGTTGGGCACGGCCCTAGAGGAGACGAGAAGATTACGGGCACTAAACCCGTGTGGCCCCCATCGAGAGGATCCCGCTGTCTCGGGATTCAGGTACGGGTACAGGTGCGCGCGCGAGAGAGGGCACGGGTGCGAGATGTACGCCGCGTGCGTGCGTGCGTGCGTGTACACTACTGTTAGAAGTGCGTTTCACGTTTCACTACTAGCGGGAGGCTCCTTGGTTAGGCTTACTTACCACTTTGCCCGGAGTTCGGATCTGACTGCGTGTTTAGAAGAGGGTCGATCGTATCGTATTCATTTCGCGTGATGTACCTACCACCGCACCGTGATGATTGCTGCTGTTGTTTTACACGGCAAACTGATACGGTGAACTTTGTTTGGCCAGCTTGATGGAAATCAGAGGGATGCAGAGTTGACGGCGTAATTCCAGGGCGGGCAGAAGTCTGCCGTAAATTGTTGGACATTATTGCAAAGTGCAGCTATTGAATTATCTGAAACTTTACGAAGCATAACATATTGTATGTTAGTAAAAAAGAGGAAAAATTATAAATTTTATATTATATTTAAAGTGCATTGGAAATGCATGATGGTAGTCACAAAATTAAGATACAGCGAACATTCCTTTAATATTTTCTAAATAGCTTCGCATTATCTCGTAAGAGAATGGACGTAATTTAAATCAGATGCGCTCAAGGAGATTCTTTAAATTCTTTTTGAGCTGACAGTTCTGATTGATTTTCTGATTCTGATCGATCAACCTGCTGGTCCACGGGAACAAAAATTAACAAAGGCTCATCTCTCGTTGACTAATGAACCACCCTTCTCGAGTCGTTGCTTGTCCTCTTCGCTTTTCACCTTGCGAGACGGGGCAGATTGAGTATCGAAGCACGAAACGGTTTCGAGGGTCCAGTGACGAAGCGAAGACAATTTGTCAGCGAGAAACGCGTACCTTTCGAGGGTCCTCATGCTCCTTCATCAAAGTCTAGGTATCGCATCCCGCGATCCTTGCGATCCTACGAAAATATACCGAGAATAATGGATCTCGATCAATGACTCCTCGCAGTTTCCCTACGGACTAATGACCGTATTCATTCTCGAGAGTAGAACTTTCTTGAGGCAAAAGGAAAACAGCAGGTTCCGACGGCGGTTTCCTTGTCCCTCTCCCTGGCCATTGCCAATCGTGGCCATCCTGGCAGGTACCATTGTACCTGGTTACACTCCTTTCATTTATTGTAACTCACGAATGTTCTCTTTGTGTTGCAAGCAATGCAAGAAAATGATCGCGAGGGACGGCGCTTGAAGGATTCCGCGAGATTTGCAAAATCTTCAGATCAATAAGGTTGAAAGATCGAGTTATAATATATTAAGGATAGGATACTTGCTTTCGCATGACGATACTTACTCTCTTCTGTATCCAAATCTTGCAATTACAATCTCGAAAGCGCGAGGATGTTAAAATGTACGAGATTCGATGCGAGATACTATTCCATCTCCGTTATACGGTTTCTTCAATTTAATGTTACATCTTATCAAATCACCTATCTGTTTTTCCCTGGGAAGAAATTATCGCATTTAACGATTTTATTTAGCATCCGGATTGTGCACTCCGCAAACTTTGTGGGCGGACAGGAAGGATGATCGCGCGGTCGTAAACTCGCGGCAAGCACTCTCCTTTTTCTCCGTTGACGCTTCTGGCGCGGGGAATAAAATCGTCGAAGCGTTTATCGCCATCCTCTCGTATTCCGTGCGGTGTTTTCGCAGCGCCGAGCTACCGTGGGGCTCCACAGCGCAATGTTTAGCGCGAAATTTTACGCATCGACAACTGCGCGTTTCGAAATCATTAGAGCGCGCGAAATGAATTCACCGCATTTGTTGTTTATATTCTCGTTAGAGAGGAGCAAGAGAGAGAGAAAGAGAGGAGGCAGGATTTTATGCCAATTAAAGCAGCTCTCGCTTGGTACCGCTTTTCCCTAAATCTGTCAATGATACGAATCGACAAGGACGAAATGCGGCAAATGGATTCTCGCGAGCGTATATGTTCTTGATTCAACAGCCGGCTATTGCAACGATCAGCAACACCATGTTTTTTCATGAATTCTGTTCTATAATAACAACGCTTGTAAGATCTCCTAAAGAAGCAGGTGAATCGTAAAAGTAAGAATAATGAAGTGCGTCTATAAAATTCTTGTTGTGCATTCGTCGCGCGTGTATCTCGTTGTTTTAATCCTTAAGTGTCGCACGATCACCTGTTTTATTTTCGTCTTTTCGTTGCTCTGTCGCGACGACGGAAAGATTCTTAGAATCCTCGGAGGCCTCTAATCGAGGGAAGAGATCAAAATTTATCAGAATAAACATTTCCAGCGTTTCTTTAAGAATCACCGACAAGACCAGGATTCTCCGGGAGAGCTCAATGTTCTCGACATTACGTATTCCTCAGATCTTCATCGCGCACGACTTAACGAGCCAGACAAAAAGTAGCGGAGCGTTTCTAGCGCGAGAAGGAGTCTATCGCTCTTCCTTTCGGAACCTGTTCCTAGTTCACGGAGTACTTCGTTCCGGCTCCTTCGGGTCGAGCGAGAGAGGGTTCCAGCTCGGTAACGCGAGACCGTAAAAATCCTTTTGTGCGGGGCCTCCGCGTCGTCGTCGTGCGTGCGTGCGCGCGTGTATGTTCTTATTGGGTTACAACCCCTTTCTCTCTGGCGCGCACGGGGTACGCGTGGAGAGTCGTAAACCCGCTGTAAACGCTTCTAAACGGTCTCGCGGTTTTACGATGAACGTCGGCCACGCCGAGGCCGGCGCGAATGTTTGCTTGCACCGGTGGAAATTTTTACCGCGTGTCTCTTTCTCTCTCTCTCGGGGTAACGAGAAACCTTCCGGCAACGATTTTTCGACCTCGCATATCGTACGGAAAGTGCACGCCGCGCATACATTATGTATTCCCGCGGTTCTGTTTTGCATTGCAGTTCACTTCGACACGTATGGCGCCGAGTTGGTTTTTGCGTAATTTTATCTCCTCCTGCTCTCGAATTATTTCGAAGCGGATTTAAGATATGACGCGTTGAGTCGAGTGAAATAAATTTACAAGGAGATCGATTGAAAAATTCATCGATTCTCATGATCGATTCTTTAAATGGTATGAGTTACCGCTGAATCTGATTTAAAGAAATACATAAAAGAGAGAGAGAGAGAGAGAGAGAGCAGCTGAAAGATAAAGAAGCGTAAACGGTTTTTTTCCTCCCGTTTTCTACGAAAATTCATTGGGTCCCTTCGTCACGTAGGAGCTCCACGCTCCTGCACATCGGGCTCTCCTCATGTTTCCCCGAAACTCTTCTCTCTCCGTAACCAGTTTCTGGTTCGCTTCCATTAGGCTGCTTAGCACGTAAACATAGCCGCTGATCTCGTTTAGAGAGGCACGACGACGACGGCGCGCGGCGCGGCGGCGGCGCGGCGGTGTGTCGATCGTGCGAGCGAGACCCTTTCTTTCCCCGCCTCCGCTCGTACCATTGTCGGCAATTAGGCCGTCTGTTCGAAACATAATTAACGCTGGCGGCGTTAATCAGGCCGCGAAGGTGTCGAATGTGGCCCGTTCCAGTTCTTCACTCGTACCCGAGTGAGAGGCAAGGATAGGGTAACCGCGGGGGGAAAGAAAGTGGGCTCACGGATGTGCACGATCGGTCCTATCGACCGCGAGAAAGGGAGAAAGAGAGAGTGAGAAGAGGTGCTTTTAGATCCGCGCGCCGAGAAGCCCAATAATTGGCTCCCGGCTCGCGAGAATTTATTCCCCCTCCCCACCCTCCCACCCCCCCTCGCCCGCCGCGTTTCCTACCGTCGGATAAAACCTTAATTCCTTGGCGAAACAAGCGGCCGGATCGCGTCCTCCGGCACGAAACCCCATGTTCCATGAGATGGATCGCGAGATTTCGTGTATTGCGTGGCATTCGGTAACGAGCTAACGAGGGGTTATAACAGACGTTCCTTTACGCGCGGAGGAGTATTCGGCAGTTTTTCTGTACTCACACTCGCCGCGCTCGTGCGTGGCGATACACGCGATATGCGCTTGTTCATCGGCCTATGCTAACATCGCGTTGCAAATTTGCAGAAGAAGGTGGGCGAGGGGGAGGGAGGGAAAAAAAAAGAAATGTATTAACGTGTATCTCATTACTGTGCTTCGCCCGTCACGAGACATTACTTCCGCCGGGCGCTTATGTTCACCTGCTTCTTTGTTTCAAAATAAAATGGCCCTTCGTGCTGCGCATCACAGTCGATTAAATAGCCTCTGATAAAGATCTTACGTCTTAACCATTTGGCATTTCACTTGGCGTTTAATCCTGACGACCGTGCCGAGCGTGCACGTTTACGAACGTCTCCTCGAAGATGCAATCTGACAGATCGTGCAAGAGCATTAGTATTTTCTTTTATTCGGTGCAAATCTATGATACAATAATAAACGGTAATGAAATGCGTGTACTGACAACTTTGTGCGAACAGTCTTTCTCAATATCGATTACGTTTAGCTCGATTGCATTCGAATTAATATTATTCCATTCGGTATAGATCGATTGAACGTTGCATTTTTTCTCCCCGCTGTTTTCTTTCCGTTTCGACGACTCGACGTCCAAGCGGCGAAAAACGCGCATAAAGCTGTACGCGTAGCCGGGCGATTCGTTTTACGAACGGGCGTGCGACCGCGTAAGAAATTCGCGGACTCATGCATATACAGGGGAGGGGAAGAGGCGACCCGAGGGAACAGCCTGCACGGTATCAATAGCCCGTAGAAAAACTGGTACAATCTTACACGCCGTGATCACCGTGATCAGACCCTTCCCTCGCTGACTACCCTTCCGCCGTCATCCGCTCGCCGCTCCGTTCGACGTTGGGCATCACCTGGGCCTTTTTGCGCCCAGTCATTGTATTTGCGCGCGAGCGTGCACGTAATATTAAGTCTGGTACGTCACGTCGCTCTGGACGTCGATCACCTGTACACGTTATACTAATATATATATAGAGATACACATACACGCTCCTAATACCGTTTAGATTCCGGAGAAATAGTGGAATGCCGTCTTTATTTGCAAGTGTAATATTTTTGTATTATTTTCTTAATAATTCGTTTAGTCGATTAAAAAAAAGCGGTATTTTTGGTTGATATAATGAGCGCACGTGCACATATAACGCGCGCTCGAGTCCGCAGGAGGTACGGAATTATTTACGCGCGTGCTTTCGATTTAACGAGAAGTTATTTGTAAGTATTTCGGCGCGGGCCATTCTGATTAATATCTATAATAAAATACAAAGCGAATGTATATTAATACTTTTCAACGAGGTGGCGCGCGAAGTATGCGGTTGTATACGTGGTAACCGAGCGTGGCAAGAGTCACGGGAATTCCCGGGGATCGGAATGTCTGGAAATTAGTAAGTCAGCGCCGGCACGATGGAAATAACACGAAAAGGCTATTTGAAAAGCCGGAGAGATTAGCGTCTCCGACGCAACACACAGCCGGCGTCGAAGAAGCTCGTAGGGATTTATCAAAATCCGAATCCGTAAGATCCAAGACTGCCGAGGGGGTAAGATACGATAAAAGCGAGCCCTTTAAGTCGTTCGAGAGTCTTGTGTCGGCGGGAGTCCTCGTAAGGATCAAACGACGCCCGGAGGGCACTAGAGAAAGGGAGCGGCTGTGTCGGATCTAGGCTTAGATAAGAGAAAGGCACTACTGTGCTACCATACAGTAGAGATAGGATATCGCCAGAGAAGCCGTTACCCTTTAATAGTTCCTCGTATCCGGTGCGCGAAAGGATTAACCGAAAATTTTATCTGGACTAGAAAGACTCTCCGAGACGTCTTCATGTTGTCTTCATGATATTTTATATTGTCTATTGCGGCTCCTAAAAATTATTCATATCTTAAACGTCATTATTGGAACATTTCGTTAGATTTCTACGTATATTTATTTACAGTAAAAGATGATTATTACTAATATTTCTCATATATTTGATTTTTAATTATTTTTCAAGCTCAAACATACTTTTGCGATGTACTTCGCTTATGTGTAATACGGTAATTTAGTGAATAAAATAACTCGGAATGCATCGAGAAAAAAGACAAAACGAAATAATGAAAAAGGTGAAAAGATAAAAGAAAAGAGGGAAAGAGAAAAGAGAGAGAGAGAGAGAGAGAGAGAGAGAGAGAGAGAGAGAGAGAGAGAGAGAGAGAGAGAGAGAGAGAGAGAGGCAGGGGAAAGGAGGAGAAACTACTCTCAAGTATTACCGCTACCGAATTTGTGATAATGGGCCAACATGAGATCCAATTAAGGGATGGACCCTAGCTATCTGACAGGAGCAACCGAGGCCTAAGAGTCATTACTTTGAGAACGGAGCAGAAAATGTCAACCAAGTGGACGTGTCGTTAGATCGTTAAAATACCACCCTGTAACAGTATTGAAGAGCTCTTCCGCCGCCGAAATCTTGTAGTGGAGGAGTTGAATGATCCTTACATTTTCGCTGATAAGAGAATTTTTTTCGACATTATCGTCATTATTGGGGCTGCATGTACCCACGGATACAATGTGATTAGTTAAGAAAAAATATTTTCTTTACGCCGTATTCGATAAGAAATGTAGAGGAGATAAAATAAATATCAAATATTTGAGAATTTAAAATATAACTTGGAACTCAGAAAATGTTTTATATATACAGCGCTTACGCAGTGGTATCGAATAACTCGCTTTAAACGCTGATCGAATGGATTTTATAATACGTCTGCGTCGTACGACTTATTAGTCAGATTAAAACGTGCGCCGATGACAGGTGGCCCGGATTGGTAAAGAGATCGAATGACCTCTCGGTGTATACCAGTAGCGCGTGGAATCCGATACAGCGGATACGGTCTAAAGTAGCCGAAGTCCGCGATAATTTGACGTACACGACGGGAAATTCTATACATGTCCTTCGGTATTGGGCGCGCTCGTGCGAACGCCAGCTGACACGATCGCCTAAGTCAAATGAGGCGCCTCATGTACGACTGAGAGGAAATCTCAATTTTCTTGTTCGTCGGCAATAGATTTATCACACGTTGAATATTCATTCGCCTCGACACGTTTGGGATCGTTCAACCCGTTTGTGTAAAATATGGCATTCAACTCACCGAAATACGCGCTGCTCGCGTTATCCGGAATTAAATCAAGAAGCGTTTAACAGAATTTCGACATTTCACATTAACTTGTGATTATACTGCGCCGCTACTGTTAAGATCGCGTGTGAGAAATGCCTGGAGCCTGTCCGAAATCGAGCTCCGATAGTTAATTCCAACCGTCACGGTATCTATAATAAATGGACAGCAATATATAGAAGATATGCCAGCGAAGACGGACGTTCTCTTTCGTTTCTATCTGAAATACTCCGGGGGCACGACCTACGGTAGTTTAATTAAAGCGTCGCGTAAAGTTAATTTATGGGAAAAGCAGCAGCCCATGAAAAAGCAACGGAAGCCAATTAGCCTAGAGCCACTTCATTCGGCCGCGGAGCTCCCTTATCGACCTCTCTCTTTTTTCTCTCTCCTTCCCTCTTCTCTCCGTTGTATCGAGGCTCGTTTGTCCGCGGCCGGACCGCCCTTTTCTTTGTCGTGGCCTCGTTATGATCTCTGGGAATGCTGTATGTGGCCTGGCGATACCAGCGCGCCTTGTATACGAAATGGCTCTGATAATTAAGCGCTCTGATTACCTACGCCGAGGAATAGAAACACACTGTGTTGCGTGCGGAATGACTCTGTCGAAATAAGCCGGCGCGTTTGTGGCCCGGTCCGGCTCCCGGTTCCGACGATCAGTCTCTCGTAACACTGATGTATGACTGTAGAGATTTGACGAGAGTGAGCGCCTGCTTAGGTGCTAAGAAAAATGCGCGGCGCGATGATAATGGTCTCCCTCGCGAGAGCTTGTGCCTTGCCCATCTAATTATCCACGAGGAATAATTTAGACCGACATTTCACAACTTCATCTCGCGGCGCCGGGACTTTCGAGGTTTATTATTAACTACCGAATTTTTATGGACTTTATGGGGAGATTTACTTTCGGGAGTAAACGGATTCGTTCGACGTGTATCCCACGACGGACGTGCAGCGGCAATTTCCGGCCCGAGGTAGGAATTATGAACTTGTAAATATGCGCGGTTGAAACGAGGCGAAACTGGCTCGTTACTATCAGCCCGCTACCCACCACCCGTTCTTTTTTCGCGCCGAAAATCCGGCAAAGGCCAATTTGTCGAGATCATATACAGCCGCTCGTAAAATAGAGCACTCCTTCCACCGGGAGTTGCCCGGAATACCAATGAGATGCAGGCCGCCGTCAGCAACTTCATGGGAACCGAGCAGCAGCAGGCTCCCGCTGCTGCCCGGAGGAACGATGTGCTAGGAGCACAGCGACGCGATTGACACACACTCGCACAAGCTCGGAGAATCGACGAGATCGGATCGCCGCATCGGTCTGGACTCGGCCGGGCCGGTCCTTTATAAATCCAAAGCCGCAACTGGCAATTTTCAAGCCGCCTCCTCACCGACGCGCTTCCTGTAGGCGGGAATGAGAGATGAACTGCGGAATCGTAATCGAATCGAGTACCTGCATGCCATTGTTTCAAATACCCCGTCGTGCGCAAGTTGTACGATAACCCTATTTCAATCGCTCTGTACTTTAAGCCGCGCGGAATTCCGATGTATCCCAATGTTATTTGCTTGGAGAGAGTACAAGTTTAACTCATATGGTATAATATAAGTAATATCCTAATAGGATATGAATTACAAACATTTACTTATAGTTACAGTTTATTTTTTAATATATTTTGATTTTTATGAAAATAAAAATTAAGACACATTATTTCTATTTTCATAAAAATCAAAATATATTAAATTTTTATTTCTATACATCTTAAAAGAAAATTTTTTTCTTTAACTATTTGTATAGTAATTTTTTGTAATGCACAGCAAAACATCGAATCAGATTTCTCACGATTGTTTTGCGATAAAATTCGCCCCGTCAAACTCGCGTGACGTGGTAACCGTGGCACATAACATAAATCGCCGCATAATAGAATAATTACTAGCTGTCCATGTGATGAACACGGCGTATACGTATAAAAAATAGCGATCGATGATCTTGTATCCGTTGAGAATCTGACGATTACGCCGTCTCAATCATTTAAATTAGCTGTAAGCATCGCATTATGCGATCATTCCGAATATAATTAGGCGTCGTGGGCAAATCACGGCGGCTTTCGGCCGCGCGGTTTTCCCATGGTTTAAATCAATCTGATGTATATACTATCGTGTCCTCTGGATTCCGGAAAATTGTCGAGACGCATAAAATGCGACTGCGGACATCACGTCAGGGACATCGAGGTGAATCGAGAATAAAAAATTGTCGTTGCTGTGCTGTAGGCTGTCACATAAACAATTCACCCGACTGCGCTAGAAAATCTGCGTGTATGGTGTGCATGCCTGTGGGCTAAAGCGGATTAATAAATCGTGGAAAATTGTTATGACGCGTGCGAAACGCGGCCGTCAATTTCCGGGGCCAAGACATCGATACGTCAATACCGTGTGCTATGAAATCTTTTTGCAACCACGCTGTCGGGCATAAACTATTAATCGCTGTTTAAGTCTAAAATTTTCATCGGTATTTGCCTCCTTCCTTCCAAGCGAATCGTTTTTTTTTTTTACTTCCTCGCGCGGCAAAGTCATAGGAGTCTATTCATAAATTTTCTCAAGTTATTGAGACATGCGTGAAATGTGCAGATTGCAAATGACAATGATTAAAGGATAGTTACGTTGTTAAAACAGCAGACATTTTGCGGACAAGACTAAGATAAATTGACTAAGATACATTTTAATGAGAAATGTATGCCCTTTGGCTAATACTGCCTTTATTTTTTCATATTTTTTTTACTATTCCACAACGAACAGAATGAGTTCGCTGAAAGATTTAAAATTTAACAAATTTCAAAATAATTTGTTAAGCCATCAAAATAATTATGTTGGAAACTCAATATTCAGGAGCAATGTTGTAACAAATTTTGATATCTAGCAATCAGTTTTTGAATCTCCACTTGTTTACTCTCGTAAAATCTGAGATCTTTGAAGTCGTTCAATCTGACGTGATTAATTGCGCGTGGATTAATCTAGGAAACCGATATACCTTCAATTCTAGGTATTTTGATCAAGCTTGAGTTTGCGGCTCAAATCGAGATTATATCTGTGGACAGCGTGATCACAATTTTATCAAGGTGACGTTTCGTATTTTTTGTGGCAAGCATATCTATCGGTGTGTCAATTGTTTCGTGCGTGTGGATTAATTGGACGATAAAGGAGGCGAGTGAGCGAGTGTCGCCGAGCAGATAAAGTCGACGTGCATTCCCCGGTCACGCTGGCTGGTCAAACACAAAGGGAACAGACCTCGAAGCCCGAAGTCACGTTTGTCAGGATCGCGTGGGAGTCTGAGGCCGAATTGGTAGATGAACTGGAAAATTGCTTACACCCACGACGCCTGGCGCAGCGGAATTGTCGTAAAATTATATGGGACGGGATGACAAATGCGAATCGTTTAACTCTTCGTTTCTTAATCGTTTTTATTAAAAATTTTTCTTTAGCTCTATGACGTACCCAACTACGCTCCCGTTTTGAATCTTAGACAATTATGACTAAGTTGCTTCAAGTGTTAAAATATCGCATGAAAGGAATATAACACACATTTTTTATGTAAATGTTGTTGTGTTACATAGGCTTCTCTTCTTACATTCTTTACATCTTTCAATGATTAATTGTTTTAAATAAATTTTAATGAAAAAAATCAATCTTATTTAAATAAAAATTGGAACGATATGAATTGATCTTCACTAGCATTGAAATCGCTCGAGCTAAGGCGCCTTAATCTCTGCAACCCAATATACACGGTGTCATGATTCACGGCGCACGCAACGAGCGCATGTAACCCGATCGTTCGCGTCATCTCGATGGTAATTAGCGCGGGATATAACCGAAACCGATTAAACGACGTCAATAAACCGGTGCCGTCGCGCCAGACGGCATCCGGTGAAGTATGTAATAACATAAAAGGCGTATATGCGTGTGTGCATGCGGGACTTTCATTAGTGCTTTTAGAACGTAATCTCTCGGATGGGATTAAGGCGGCGGGCTTGCGAGTGACTCCGTCAGAGACTAATATAATTCCACGAGATCCGTTAAGCGTGGCATATAATTTCCAAGTTAGCTCGCGCTAGAAATTGCCACCGCTCGCGGTTGGCACGAGAATCGGCAATTAAACGGCCGGTTTGTTGTCGCGTTTCGCATAAATCCGCGCCCCAGGCGACGCTATCTTCGAGACGACGTTAATCACGACGTTTCGTCGCTAATATATGCCATACGAATAGACATATGTACATGCATGTAAGGTCCCCGCGGGCTATCGGCGTCGCGAGCAGAGCGAAGAATTCGATGAGTCTAATTTATCGGTCTCGAAAAGATAAAAAAAAAAAGATAGATTATCAGAGCTGCACGCCTCGGGTGTAAATTGAGGCCGTTTTTATCGCTTTTAAAGGCGCAAGCAATTATTACACGTCAATTATACGCGCGAACGAATGGTCGGTGTTTCTTTTAGCAAAACTCGAATTTATCGGACAAAATTTATCACGTTGCTCGAAAATGTTTGCAACACGTTGAAATCAATTTTCTTGAAATTTCATGCATGACAAAGATACCGAAATTTGTCAGCTCTTTAGAAGAATCTGCAATTTTTAAATTTATCATGAGCACTAAATAAACTTTAATAGCATATTCGATCTTGATATTCGCTTTGTTGGAGGAAACTGGCCTACCCCGTATTCCGCGAAATTAGTGTTACAAATCATTACATTTTAGTGATGCTGTCAGAGTAAACGCGTCGGTGATATCCCCGCGAAAAATCCCGCGCATTCTGCGATCGCCCGCGGCGTGGTTAACGATGCGCAACATGATGTCATCGACGTCTCGCTAGCGTACACGCGGATTTAATGTCATTCCAGAAAGTGCGCGCGAATCTCGGAGCGTTTTTCGCGTTGCGCATCGTACGCGCGCCGCATACCATGCCCACGCACGTGAGTCAATGGCGTTGCAACGGAATACGACGCCGAAGGGCACGCTAGGGATGTAGGTGACTCGTGCCTGAGTCACCTCGTGAATGCGTTCGTTTAATAAAAAAAAGTAAAATAAAACTTTTTTCCGTTGCGACTGAAATCGCTAAATAATTGCAATGAATCAGTATCTGGAATTGAAAAATCTACAACTATTCTTCGAAAAATTTATATATATTCTTATAAAATGGCTGGCGTTGCCAGAGATTACGAGGTTTATCGCCTGGGCTCTCCTTGTACAGAGAGCCTGGCGAGATGTGCAAGCGACGTACTTAGTTAATTATTGCCAACAAAGAAGTCGCAAATTGCTTTCGAGTGCATAACGTGCGCGCGATTGCATGGCCCGGGCTATTATTACCATACGGTTATCGCCTCTGGTCATTAGCCCGCGAGACCGGAGAACGAGCCTCATTAATAATTATCTGCCGTACCCTTGGACTCGCCCGGCTAGCCAAGCTTATCTCTCGGATTTTCGAGGGAAGCCACGAGAGGCGGATTAATATTGCGCAGGTAGCGCGTTTCGTGAGAATCTTAATGAATCGGGCTGCACCATCTGGGGCACCACGCCTATAAATTAGTCTCTGTGCTGTAACTCTTAATAACGCTTCACTGTGCGCCTTGTTACTAATCGTTAGGTATCGTTACAAATTACGGCAATAATAACGGGAGACATTTCGCAGGGTATCAATTAAGGTGGTCTTTATCTCTCGTTGCAGATTCTAGATATAACACGGAGCGCGTTTACTTCGGCGTATATTAATTCCGAAACCGGATTCTTCATTGACGTAAAATGAGTCAGAGAGCAACGTAAGCGACAGCAGTGGACAAACCATTCACGTTCATTCAGGTGAACGCGTCATGTCCGACCTTTGGTCGCCGTTCTCGGAATTATCACGTTGCACGATCGTGGTGTGTCTTCCACATACAAATATTCGGCGCGCGGTCGCGCCTCACCGTCGTGAGATATTTTCTTCGAGATCTGTTGAAATTATAAACAAGGAAATAAACACCTTCATTTATTTGGCTTTCAAAGAAATATTACATTCATCGCGAACTGTGCGATTCACGAATTGTGCGCCTTCGCGATAATCCATGTTACCGCAGCGGCAAAGTTCACGCGTGAGTTGCTCGCGACCGCAGACACAACTGTCGTCCAGAATTGGATTAAGCGCGATGATAAGCGGCGAACCGCAGTAGCTACCGTTAAATGGAAGTTCCCGTTCCCTTGAACTTTACATTCAACGGCGCTACGTCTTCTATCATATTCTCCTACTGTCTTGATTATCTTGAAAAACATCCTTATCCTAATCCGCTGCGTTTATCTTCGTGCTATTATTACTGCTTTTTATCTTAATCTTCTTTGCGCGTCTCGTTTTCTATTATTATTTAAGATCAAAATCAAACTGTCATTCAAACTATCACTTTTCAATCTAACGGTGCTATACAGATGCAATCAATGCCATCTCCAAAGAAGTGGTAAAGTATCCTTTCCACGTTTACACGGTATTCTATATAAGAATCGAAAAAACTCGTTTCAATATCGAAAAGAGACTTTTTTCAAGGTTGATCCCGTTTTTACATTCTACCACACTTCCCCGTTATTGGCCAGTGTCGCGCATTCTCGGCGATATTATTTCACGTTTCTTGCAATGGGCAAAGGACGATTGGCTTCTTGCAGCGTCGTTCCCCAGCGGTGTTTCTAATCGCCGTGAAAAACGCCGCAGGTGCAGCCGCGCTCGCGCGTGTGCGCGCGCGCGTGCGTGCGTGCGCTGCCTCTGGGGCCGGGAATCTTACGCAGCTTCTTCTTCCTCTCCACACATTCGCGTTTCTTAATCGCCCAGAAGTATCCGCCGTTCGCGGGGCAAAGGTGCGCCGTCTACGCAGCACCGTGTTTTTACAGATCCCCTCGCTCGAGGCGTTTCCACGATCCTGAGAGAGAGATTCTTGTTCCCACTTCTTCCTGCATTGCTCGCATGTACGATTGCATCAATGCGGAATGATTGAGATAATCACGAGATTTTCGCTTCCTCGTCAATAATAATGCAACAGATTGCACAGAGATTGTAAGAAGATGCCGTTTCATGAATTTGTCGGACGTTGGACCCGATATGAATTTTTACTGCTTTCGTAAATTCAACAAAGTTGCATCACCGGCTAGACTTTCCAGACGTAAATGCGTCTCTGCATTCTGTCTCGTCGGCGGACTTATCACGATATGCTGCGCGATAAAAACGCTGATCGCGTTCAGGCGAGGTGTTTCTTTGATAAGACCACCTGCGCGCGCGCGCGTCTGGGTTCTTTTCAGATAAAAATCTCGCGCTTCATGTAACCCGCCCATTGGTGGTCGCGTATATGCCCAGCGCTCGCCCGGGCTTATAGGAGCTTATTTATAAACAGTACCAGCCACCACAATGGTTATTGTTTCAGCGCGGTATGCGAACCGGCGTTGTGCGCGCCGCCTATTTATGACACATTATGCGAAAGCGCACCCGATAGCGTGAGTATTGCATTTCGTGCCATTGTGAGATGGCAACAATGATATACCCTGGACCATATGCCCTGTGCATCAGTGCATAAATCATGATTCGCACTGCGGCGCGGCGGATCGAACGTGCACGCGTTCTCGCGAGCTCGATGTCGCTTCGCAATTTTTTTTTCTCTTCGCAGAATTTAATCGGAGCGGGCGCCGCGTTTGCTCTTGCAGCAGGTGCACAAAGTTTATCCTGACGTAAGAAAAATCTTTTATCCTTTTACCGAACGTGTGGAAGTTTATCTTCTTTTGCACGGTAATGTTCAGTTTACGCAATACATTTTTGGCGCCGAAATCGCGACGTTTTCAGATATCAGTATTAATTAGGCGTGTCATTGCGATTGCGTGAAAAAAAAGCGGTGAGAGGCACGTCGGAATCTCTGGCGAAATAATATTTCCGCAACGCGAGAGTTACGCGGCGGCGAATTCGTAAAAGGGAGAAGAGGGAGAAGAGTATCCAGCTCGGTATGCAAATTGGGCCTCGGTTCGATATAGTTGACCGTTGTGTATGGTTCGAAGGGGCCGAATGGGATCTACATTCGCCATATATCCTCGTAATTAAGTCGGTCCCTCTTATTAAGCACCGTACATTCGCTAGTTATATAGAATCGCTGATTAAAGGACGAAACCCGTGGCGACGATGGTCCGTAAGGGCGTATTATAACGAAGAGCTTTATTTCCTAAACGTCGAGACGCGTAGGGAGTTAGAAGGTGTAATTGGCAGGGTATAGCCGCCGGTGAATTATAAAAGTCTCAGTGGGCGTCCATGAAAGTATCATTATAAAACCGCCGTGTTCATGCGCAGCAATGTTTTAATGCCTTAATCTAACACCGTGATCAGCAATATGTTTATCACGACGGGGGGATTACAAGCGGAGGCATCTTCCCTCAGTTTACTTATACTTTTAACAATATTTTTCTCGTGACTGTTTGGTTCAGTTCCTGTTTCATGAGTAAGCGTTTGCACAGGTTTAATCGGGATTTCGGTTTTTCTAGCTGTTCGAATGTGAGCCGCAGGTAATCTCGGGTCACGGATAAAAAAAATTGAGATTCTAGCAATTCCGAAGTATTTTTTCCAAACTCCCGATACTCGTGAGAGTATCATTCGCCGGAACCTTGGTTCCCATTCTCCCACTTCTAGTGGCGCGCGGCGAGTTTCCAGTCGCTCGCGACAGCACCGCCGCGCTGCATTCCAGCCACGCGCCTTGCCTAGGACCACTGGCGTAACTATCGAACCTAACGAGGCGATTTGTCAAGACCCTCTTACGTGTCCCTCCCGATAAGAAAATACTTTCCCCTCTTCTGAATGGCAGTTACGAACCAATCGACAGCAAAGTGCTCGGCGTCGAAGTATCCGGTCGATGCTCGTTGATTGGCTCGTAAGCTTGCAGATGACAGACAGATGTCTTTGTAATTTTGCGTCTGCTGCGAACAGGTTCCATTGAACGGAGTTTAATCTTCGGTGGACGATAATCATCGTGATTTCTGTATTGACAAAGAAAAACTGTTAATTGCTTGAAATGCATGCGAGCTCTCGAAATGACTTACGAAATGGTTCATCGCTTTTACTATGTGCGCGACGTCGAACACACCTTATAATTTTTATGATGTAAATTGCTTTTAGAGCATTAGTGACCTCTCAAAATTTAAGTGCTAGAATAACTATATAATAATTTATTTTAACACAGTAGCCGAAACAAATCTATTTAGATAGAAAGGATAGATTATAATTATCGCGGATCTTTTATTTCGTCTCGGAATACTTTCACTAATTTCGCCATTCGTTTATCACTCTTCAGATTATAATTATATATGAATTTTTTTTAATTTTCAGATATCCTCGATCTCGCGAGTCATCTCCGGATTCTCATCAAGAAAATCGCGAGTACCCACGCCATTGGAGGTCTGCTAGCTACAGCAAGAGCAGCACGAGCCGGGCCTGCGGAGTCGCGGTCGAGCGGAGGCGGTGGGAGCCGTCCTCTCCAGCGAGGAGCGAAGGAGAAGCAAAAAGGAGTCGGACGTCGAAAAGGTAAGAGTCGGCCTGTAGTAGGGGCGAGTGGTGAGAGGTGGTGGCAGCGATGGAACAAGAGAGAGACTCGCTGCTCGATCGGGGATGAGAGAGACGAGAAACGCGACACAATCACGTCCTGCACGCGCCGAGCCCCGAGCCACTTTCAGACTCTGTTACACGAGGCACCGGTCGCGCCGTCGATTTCCGGACGTGTCGAATTCTTCCGCCAGCTTCGCGACCTCCGATCGAGCATCGAATTTGCCAAATAAATGCGATGCATTGCTTTTTAATTACATAAATACGATTCGCGAGCGTTATTCTAATTTTTCAAGAAGCTCGATCTTGAAATCAAGCAGAAATATGACATATTTTTGACATTTTAAACATGATTATTGCGATAGAAGTATTACGATACTGAATTCGAACTCTCTCAGGACGGTTTTTAGGCTTATTACTTCATCGCAACCGGATTGCGAAATTGAGAATAATGTAATGACAGAAAAGGTTCCGATTCGTCTCGTGTAACATCGTGCCGGCCAGGACGGCCGCCGCAGGCATATAGTGGCGTCTGACCCATGCGCTTCTAGTGCTGCAGGCAGCTCCGAAGTGTGGGAACTCCTCACCTCGGAGCCTCCCGACGACCTTTGCCGCAACCTGCAACCGCATATCTGCCTGCATTCAGCATAGATATCCCTCCGACGCGCCTTTTTTCGTGCCGGTTTCGCCGGGCCCGAATGGAGTCTTCATGGTAACGGGTTCAAGGTAGACCATATTAACTGTGACGTAGTCCGCATCGTTTCGCCGTGTTCGCTAAGAGAACAGCACCGAGTCTGATTACGCGCCTCAGGCGGTTGCCGAAGCAGCGTTACCACTCGCGAGCGCGAGCATTTATCTCGTTCCATATGTGCTTTTCATCTCGATATCGCGACGTCTCGCGTATCCGTGATGGTATCCTTCGGGCGCCTTTTGTACGCGCCTCGTAACACGCCTTGATGTTATCGTTATATCGTTGTAATTAGGCGGAGTTTCTTCCTGCGGCCCGATAGACGGTTTTGATGTTTGACTTGACTTATTCGTTGTAATGCGGCTCTTATTATATCGCATTATAGGTTATTCAAATAAAACGTAATTTCTTATAAGAATTACGTTTAATGATAAATCACGTTGCAAACGATGCATTCTTCGCGTTAATATTCTCACAATAGGCTCCCATTTATTCTTATGTTTAAATTTATTGTTACTTTTGTTCTCGTTTATTACTTCGCTACTCGTTTCAAGCCACTTCTTACGGGCGGAAATCTCGCGGGCAAGGGTCAAGGAAAATTACTCGACATTTAGAGAGAGAAAGAGAGAGCACCAGCAGCAGCAGCAGCATACCCACGAGGCTCGCAAGCTCGCGGCTGTCGATTCGCGTGTCAGAATCGTGCTGGCGCGTTGCTTTGAGACTCCTCCGTGCGCGCGTTTTCACGAGAGAGGAACGTACTTATGATCATAACCGACGCTTCGGTTTCAGGATAGTGGATCGTGAGGGAATTCCTTCCCATCGAAAACGCGTAGGGCAGTCTTCCCTGCAGCGTAGGTTCGCATGTGCACTCTCGGACAATTTTCTCTCCTGTTTTTCGGTTCGTACCACTCCCTGGTATTTATCAGTCGATCGTTTATGTAATCAGAGGCACGGTATCGTGGGATGTAACCCATAAGTAATGATACGTCTTTTATCGCGTTCGCGTTTTATATAATTCGAGTTTACAAAACCCACCCCTGCCACGAAGGGCGGTAGCATTAACGTATATATACATATACATATAAGAGATGCTTATTTTCTAGTTAGAAAGTTTAAACAGAGCCCTTAAAGGCTTTTATAAATCTCGACGATACGATGGTCCGCTGATTTCAAAGAGATGCCGATATCTTTTCTGAGTATCTGATACGAGCCACGCTGACGATAGGTATTTAATTCGTGTCTTTCTTCTGTAAACAGTGGGAAGGATGAAGCGTTTGTGAAACGCTTGACAATGGCGGCGAGATAGCGGCCAACAATTAATGGGTTACAAAAACTCCGGATCTTCTTGATTGGATAAGGATCGCAGGGCCGCGAAACAAGATATCTCGTCTCGTGACCCTGCGTCATGAGCGAAGTCGGAACGAGTCCTGCGGTGCGCGCGACCGTGATCTCCGATCTGGATCGCTCCGGTGATCCGGTTTGTAGCCCTCGTCCCGAAGGCGAAGGCTCACAATTACTACAATGGCGAAACGGCTCGAGGGTGCATTCGTTCGTCGTGCGACCTAAGTACAGGCTGCGGATCAAAAACCTTCGTTCGCGGATCGTTACGTCCCCCGCGATTCCATCGTCCGATGATTACTGTCCGCGCTTCGAAAAGGGGAACCTTCGGGCCCTCCAGCTGCGTTCGCATGCGCGAAAAGCGCAGTCACTCTCGAAATTGCGATCGGTCGCCGGATCGGGAACGCCGGCGAAATATCAGATGTGACTGTAAAGTGACGGGGCTGATTCGAGATTCCGCTGGCTGGTTTATTCTTCTCCGAAACTGACCGGGTGTAATTAATCAAAAATAGATACGCCCGGCGAATCGTCGTTCCTAGATAGCAGGTGCTTGCTAAGGAAGATTGCGCGCGTAAACCAGTGGCACGAGTGCTTCGATACAGGTGTTTCGAGGATGCTCGTGTATTAAATCGTGGGACGCACACTTATACGTGCGTCATAGTCTAGTTGATTCGACGTGGTTAGGCGACTGAGTGTCTAGACTTAGTTAAAGGTCATACGGCGACCGAGCCGTTAGAATGGCTTACTGGCCTTGAAACTAATCGCCATGCTGTCTACGCCTTGTGCACTTTTAACAAGTGTCCACTTTGACATAAAAAATATCTGAACACTTTAAAGTACTAATACATTGAAGAAAGGTATTAGGTATTAAGTTCATTTTAAATTCACAGTCGATAAAATACGATCGAACTTTCTTGAATTTTGCGTTCTCGCGACGATAATATTAATGAGCAAACAAGGATTTATTTCATGTTGGTGTCGATCGCTAATCGACGACATATTCAATTTATCATTGTGACTCGTCACGATACAAGGAAGCTTGACGCTTCTTCTCAGCACGCCGCGTAAAATTTACGTCGATCGATTAACAGCACCGCGTATCGATTTCTCGGTGTCTCATACATTAATCGTCGTCCACAAAGGGTACCGCGCGTAGCTTGTCCTTCATTCACACGTCGCGCCTCGACGGAAGGATTCACTTTGACTCCTTTAATTGGCCGCCGTTGATGAACAAGTCTCATTTGCGTACGCTTTAACGAGGCCAAGAAACATTGTCCGCTCGTAGCGCGTAACTGCTATCGAATAATTAATTAACGAGACGTAGCCAATCTTTTACCGTCTTCGACATGTTCGTCTTCGCTGGCAGCGTCGAATCCAGTTTACGCGTGTCGCCATGTTTAGTAATTAATGAGCTGTTTGATTAATGCTCGGTCCGTAAGCGCGCGCGGGAGTAAAAAACCAAGTCCAAGGCGCATTAGAGGATAAAGCCGTGTACTCTCGTTTTATTATCGCCGAGATATCGCCTCGCGGTTATTATATGATTAATAATTAATGAGCACCTTGATGAGGGGCGTCTGATGGTCGCGCGTGCAACCCGACTGCGCACGCACGTTTTAATAGCGTTATTAAGTTCATATTGCTAGGGTGCGCATAGTCTCGCATTAGAACATCATTCTGAACGAACATTCTATAGACGAATATCAAATACGAATATTAACGTAATAAAAAAAAAATGATATATTTAGCAATGTATTTTTTATCTGCTTATTCCGTTTCTTTCGTATCCGCGTGTGGTAGATGAATCGATAGACTTTTTATAAGCGGGAAATTAACGTGCCACACATGTTGCTCGAACTGGCAGGAGATTAAAACATCTGAGAGTTGCGCAAACGGTCATGAATTTTTTTGTTTATAAAATCGCAGGAAGTGGCACATGGCGCGAACCGACGACACGCAAAAAGCACGAAGAAGTATAAATCTCCAGAATCCAGTACGATCATCGCGTCGCTTGCTCGCTAAACGATTCAGGTGGATCGCAAGGTGCTTTTTTTGCCGGAACATTTTTGCCGTCGTCGGTTGCGCTGTCGACCACGCCTGCGGATACGCGAACTTCGACGCGGGAAAAACGCCCGGCATCGTCCGGCTGACGTTCCCGAAGAGGCATGCCAACGTTTCGGATCGCTTAGCGCGAGCTATCCGTGAGATTCTTTGATTCCGAAGAAAAAAGAGCAACACGCGCGACGGTCGCAAGAGATTCCTCCGTGTAATATCTTATTGAACAAGTTGGTTGAAAGAGATGCAGCAAATTAACACTTTTTAATTTAGGAGGAACGAAATGCACCATAAAAATGAAAATGAGTCTTAAAAATTTTATAATTTTCTTTTTAAAAGGAGTATGTTTTAATATCTCGATCGAATAAGAATCGAAAATTTATCCGAGAGAAGACTTGAATTACATCTTATCAAATCGTCAAATCAAATTATATTTTATCAATTCTTAAGCTTGAATTTTCGTTGATTTAATTTATAAAACATATAATTCTTGTAAACTCGAATATTGGATGCAATCACTTATATAGAGTACAAAGAATGCAAAAGCTTAGATTTAAGCTAATGATGAGTTCCATTAAATCAGTTATAATCGCGAAATCTAAAAAAAAGGAGCGTGATTATGTTTCTTACTTTTTCTTTTTTTCCATTTCGTAGCGCGATCTCGAAAATATGACGACGGATTTTGTTATTGTTGGCACTTTTCGACTTTTCACCTCGGTTTACTTCACAGCCTCCTGGTGACGACCATCTGCTACGAGGAATAGTGGCGCGGGCGGTCGGACGATCGGTCGGTCGGTCGGTCGGTCGGTCGGTCCTCTATTTATTTTCTCGTCTCCAATTAATTTGGCCGGAGGAAGCGTGGCGTGGTCCCGGACGAAAACAAAGCAATCGCGCTCTGGTATCTGCGGTGGCGGGCTGCCCGCTCGTTTAATTAGCGAGTATTGTGCGGGCAAAAGGGAGTCGAGAGCGCTCCGCGCCGGGCCCCGTGGGTCAGATATCGCGTAACAAGATCTTATTCAGTGTTCGGTGCACGGAGGGTTAATGATGCTATCGCTATACAGTGCCAAAGCGATCGCATTACAGATACGATTCCGGCGTATTCGCATGGAACGACCC
The DNA here is from genome assembly GCF_000956235.1 of Wasmannia auropunctata. Lineage (NCBI taxonomy): Eukaryota > Metazoa > Arthropoda > Insecta > Hymenoptera > Formicidae > Wasmannia > Wasmannia auropunctata. The sequence goes on from NW_012026784.1 coordinate 7,140,083, forward strand.
CGCGACGGCGGGGAGGCGCGTACGACGTTCGATATTTCTTTAACGATCCGCCGCTGCGATTCCACGTGGCCGGCACCAAGGCCTCTCTCCTCTCCGGGTCCTTTTGTCCCGAAGTCGGGAGCGTTGTCGCGCTGCCGGATGTGGATTCTCACATCGGGCCGCAAATCGCGCTTGAACCGTGCCGCGCCGTGTCGCGAAACCGCTTCCTACGTTTTTACCGATCGTTTCGTAAAATTACGTAATCGGTTCAAACATATTGCCGCGTTAAAAGCATGCTTTATAAATATTCACGTCGTGATAAACAAAATTTCTTTCTACGCGCGCTGACCTCCGCGAGGGATAAACACGGTTTGTCACTACAGCTGAATATTTACGACCGCGAGAATCGTCGTTCGCCGCGATGCGAATTGACGTTAGCATCGTAGATCTCTTCGCCGAAGGTGGGCGACAGGTACTTAAAATTCCCATTTCGCGGATGACGAATCGCTCGTGGTGACTCGGCGCGTCTGCGGGACAGTCTTTGACTTAGTCGACGTCAAGGACGCGCGATCTCCCAGTTTCTTCGGCGTCTGTGGGAACTCAAACCTTCTCACGTCCGCGCGCGTTCTACCGTCGTCGGCGAGTCGCTTCTCGCAATATTTCTGAAACGATGGGAAATATCTTACTTATGACTAGACATATTCTCACAATTTATTCTTAAATTATAGATGCTCGCGGAAAGATGCTTTGCTTTGGCCATGCAGTGACATAATTATTGTACATTATCATTATATTTAAATCTGCCTGAAGATATAATGACTTTTACAAAAAAAAAGTAATTTTCAGATTATTAAATCAATATAATATAAAAGTATTTTTGTACATTTTCGCTCTTCGTCGTTAAGACAGCAGAAAATGTGTAGAATAAAATTTAAACGATATTTTACGATATAGGTTTTATTTTCCTTATTATTATATACAAGTCTTATTATGAGGCGGATAGATGTGCTTTGCGCACAAAGATGGGCGGAGTTCCGCAGTGTGTAAATGCCACGAACTAATTGCTATATTAATTGCTTTCTCGTGTACTTTATGGATTAAAGATGAACAAGTATTGGCGGTTAAGGAGTATCGATAGGCAGATCCAATAAATTGGAGATTCGTGTTTGTTTAAGCGCAGCCTTGATAGGGACAGCCTGTAGTAATTTGTACGAGGTATCAGTGCAGGTATTCAATTTCGACGTGATTTTTTATTAATTCAGAACAAGGGATGTTAATTGAGAAAGCCTCAACAAACCTCGGGCGTGCTGCACTTTGAGAATGATTAATTAAGGTTGCGTGCGTAGGCAATAATGCAAGTAAATGAATGATATAGCAATTACTCGGTAGAATTTATTATAACAGCAATGACGAGAGACACACAATGATTCGGCGCTTTTATTTACATTATATCATTTATACGCAATTATTTGTAATCGGAAGTCATTAAGTGTATATATGCATAACAATTTATTTTGCATAAGCGAATTATTTCGAAGGACTTAATTCGGCCCGAAATTCTGTTTTTTATTTTGTCTTTTAGCAGTTACGAAGCAAAGTAGAATGTAGCTGACGAATTATTTTATCAAACAAAATTTTTTCTCTCCTACATGATTATAAATCCTGCACAATAATAAGTCTATTGTCATTAGAGAACTATACTTTTCGCGATTAAGTTAAGTCAGAGTTTTCGGTTTGAAATATTAACGTCGTCGCTGCGACCGAGTGACACGCACGCTGCAGCTTCGTGGTGAGAATAGTTTATCCGCGCGGGGACACAGAGACCTACATTGCGTCGTGGTTGCGTCGGCGGCTTCAGGGTCGCGGGGACAGAGAGTTCGAGGGAGCGCGGGTTTTCGTGGAAAGGCACTAAAGCCGCGACGTTGGCGCAGAGAGACCGCAGATTTATGCGTAGTAAAGGCGAACGCGCCTCCGACCGACGACCTTCTCTCTTCGACGGTTCCTCTCTTCAACCCCCTTTATCCTCCCCTTTCAGCCAGCCCGGCCCGGACACGCGCAGTACATAAGGACGAACATTAGCGTTGCTCTCGCCGGTACTTACGGATAGTTACTGCGCGGCATCGTAAATTATTGCCCACGCCCCGAAACTTTTAGTGCCGCGCCGGGCGTCGGGAGTTTCGGCCGCGGGAACCACGTGGATCTTCTGTGGATCTTCAGCGTGGAGGTGCACCGGAGCGCTTCTCCGCCTGGTCATCGCACCCTCTTCGCTTCACTCTCTTCGCCGAATGCCTCCTCTCGAAGTCTTTTATCCCGGCGTGTTGTTTTGAAGATCGGATTTAAAAAGACTTTTAATTGGACTCGCGCTTGGTGCGGTTTAGCCTTCAGTCTGGGAGATACAAACGGCATGAAACACGAGCTTTTCGTATCCTTTCGTATAAAAATTGCTCTTCCCCCGTTTAACGTCTCCGATTCGTCGCGTATTTCGCCGCAACTAAAAACCAGTAACAAACAGCACGAAACCGGTATGTCGCTTTAGGTCACACCGGGTGGCCGGCCTAAAGAAGATCGTATCCGACGCATTTCACGTTCGCGCGCATCAGCCGTCTTCCGCGTATATCTTCGACGATCTTTATTAAGAAATACAGAAATGGTCGTATAGAAATGCAGAAACGTCTCGACCCGGACGTCGCAATTTTGTCGCCGATAATAACGACCGTCGGACGATCTCGTACTTGGATTTCGCGGCTCTTCACCGTACTTTCATAACAAGCGCAATCGAGTTTCTCGGCGCGATCGAAGATACGAACAATCCGTTCTGCGTGCGCGCGCGCGACGGGCATGCTGCTTCATTCTCGAAGCAACCTGTAATTGTACTTAGCCTTCGAAAGACCACTCGCAATAACAGACTTGTGATTGCCATTGGTGAGTTCGAGACGCGTGACCGACCCGAACGTTTCTTCATCTCTTTCCCTTGTCCCTTTACCCTGATCGCGGTCCCCTTTCTCTCTCATCTCGTCTCGTCGTCGTCATCGTCGTCTTCGTTTCCCCTGCGATTCCTCGACATCGATTCTTGCACGCTCGTTGCAGCTCGTGACTTGATGACGCGACCCCTGCACACCAATCTCGCTTTGTCTTCCACGGATATACATTACCGGCTTATACAGGGTGTCCTCGATTAACTGCAGTCCTCTTTAATGATAGATAATATACGAATTGAAAGAAATTGCGCTTGAAAGTATATTGCAGGTTCGATAACTTTTTTGATTAGTGTGAATCAAAGCCAGTCGCTGCTAACATAAATGATTATATACTATGCGTGGATTATAAATTTAACAATAAAATCTCAATTATTTTAAAAAAACCGATAAATTTTTAAAATACTTTTTACAGTAATAATGTTTTTAATAGATGCATGTATTTCTTTCTCTCTATCATATTTATATTAAGCATATTTCTTCTTGGTCCTTTATATACATTGTTGATTACTGAAAGATAATGTGATTGATTGTGAGACATCCTGTATATGTACGAGGTACACCGATCGCGCGAAATGACTCGCCTGCACGCCGACTGTCGTTCGGGACGATTTAACGGTGTAATTTGGCTCGTTTCAAGGAGCGATAAATCAACGAAACTCTTCCGCGCGGAGAATGCAGGATGGTATATCGAAGTTCCTGGCTAAGGCGAGGCATCAACCTTAGTGAGAACTGAGTAGGTTGCCGACCTTATCTCGGAGGTAAGCTTACGACTTGATAAAGGCTTACTATCGCTTCTTATTGCCGATTACCGTAGGCAGAGCCTCGCGTTGCTTCCATAACGCATTCCGTTCTATCATGACGCCCATGTAATCGTAAGCTTAAAGTGCATTCTGGATAAATTGAAAGATTCACATTCCATTAATGAATATCGAGAAAGATCCTTTTAAAGTCTTTGCATTACGATCTAAGCACGCTTTTGATCTTCGATAGTTCTTCCATATAAAAACAATCTGGAAGTAAATTAGAAGGAAAATAAAGGAATATTGATGAAAAAAAAAATATTGAATCAATTTTAACAAGAATTCTATCTGCCCTTTTTATATGTATGTGTCCACCTTTGTCGGGATATTATCAAAAATCTACGTCGTCTGATCCGAAACATAATAAATACAGATACAATTTCTCTTTCCTCCGACTTTTCACGCTTGTCAGCCGACGCAGATACGTATGTACGTGCGGATTTGTCACCGGCGCAAAATCCCATTAATCTCGCGCATCTGCCTGACTTGGCCTCGCGCGGGCCAAGTGTAACTTACTCCGGAATTTATTAATACCCGCGTGGCTGTAAGCCGTTTCTCCGTTCGTTTCCCTTCGTCAAGTCAAGTCCGGCATCGGTCTCTCCACTCTGGAATCGCAACGGCGCGCGTTGTTGCACTTGGCGGCCGCGCGATCGCGGCCGGAGGAGAGGAGGAAGGTTTATGGTCTCGTAAATAAGGGAACCGTAAAACCAATATGTCTGTTTTTTATGCACCAAACAAAACCAAGCCCCCGCGTGTAAGTACACCCGAGCTCTCTCGAGTGCCCGGGAGTGTAGGTACGGTTCGTCTCTCCTTCTCTCTGCCAATGAGAGACTGAGGATGTATCAGGTGCGAGGAGGATGCATATGTATGCGCCGAGGTAGCTTCTGGGCGAGGAGCGTTATACTCGCGCAAACGATCGCCGATAAGACTCGCCTAATTTATCGTCCCTTCCCCCCTCCCCTCAGGGTTAATGTACCGATCCTGAGGTATGCATCGAGGTTTGCCTCGGCGTCCGACTACCGATTCGCGCCATCGACCGTATCGGGCGGCGATTTGCCGAGCTAGTGGCTGCGGAAAATTCCGCGATGATAGCTACGAGGAAGCTTGTAAATCGAGGGATATCCTCGGAAATGGGTGGATACACCGGCCGGGTTCGCGTTTCAGCGTATGGTGTGCACGAATCGCGGGGCTCACTCGCTCGTTACTCGCACGGATCGCGGCTCCTAACTCCGCATGCTATTACGAATACTTTCGCTGATTCAACCAATAATCATATTTATAATATTTTTTAGTCGATTCATGTTTCCCGCCGGCGCGGCGCGCGCCGTTAAAAGTGCTGCGTTTTCACTATTATTATTGACGTTCGTGGCAATGAAAAAAAAAATTTCGATCATCCTATATAGATGCGTGTGGTTTAACAATATCGCAGTATCGGATTATCCCCTTCAACTTTGTTACGTCGCATTTTCCTTTTTAGATAGACATCGATGCGGGATTTTGCTTCGTACGCGATATTTTAGAGATAGCTATTTGGCAAACTGCAGACTAAGGATCTATGATCGAAACGCATCTCGCGCGGACATCACCGTGCACTCGCTACGATATAGTTGCAATATCCACAGACTCCCCTAATCACATGCGTACGAAAATCATCATACGGATCTACACCTAGGTGGTCGTTCCGATCATCGCCCGCGTGTCTTCGCTTCGACACCGATAACCGTGCTCAGTACGCGCGTACGCTCGCGAATTTTTCGCGCCTCCGGCCGCCACGGGGCATCGGCTTCCTCGATATAAATCGACGTAGCAACGAGATCGATCCTCGTTATCACAGGGGGGGCAGGCGATCGTGCGGGGTGATTGGGAGAGTAGGATACCGAGATTCATTGCTGCCTTTGTTTTTGCACGCGCATCAGATACTAGACGGTCGTCTTATCGCTGGCCGGTATCGGGCCCACGGCGAGGATGCGAGTATACGGGACGCACGTACCTCGGTGCGCGCGGAGTGTGTCTCAGATAAGGTATCTTCCGGTCCGACGTACCTCCGTGTCCACCACCACCACCGGGTCTTTCGTCCGAAAGCCGCAATAAATAACTCGGACCGATTGCTTTTTGCCCGATCGGCCCGTTCCATTCCGTAGCGACGGACGTGGCTCTGAATGCGTATATTTTGCGCTGACGAGGAAGAGCGTATTTTTACAACATGGACACTTAACATAAATCATTACAGCAAGATAAATTGCACGCGCGCGCGCGTGAGAGAGAGAGAGAGAGAGATTCTTTCTATTATTTTTTAATCTTTGTGATAATCTCTGTATATGTTTCATATTCATTGCATAACACTTGTTGTAATGTAATGTAAATAAACATATTGTTATAGATTAGTTTGAATAAAAATAATTTTGTTGAACCATCAAAATAATTTTATTGAAAACTTAAAAATGATGAGTATTGCTGTAAAATGTTTCTATATTCCAACAACCAATTTGAATTTCCAACAAAATTATTTTGATGGTTCAATGAAATTATTTTCAGATCTGTACTCAGCAAAATATTTAGACCTCCCAGCAAAATCATTCTTTTTGTGTACGCATATATGAATAACATATAATTTTTCCAATTCTTGCATGTATAATTTGCAAAATTTACGCAAAGCAATCAAACGCAAGCAAATCATAGAATTTATCACTTGTGTAATGTACGAGTACACGTGTCGGACTTCGCGTGCACGCGACGCGTACCGCGTTACATTCGCCCGTGGTGTGCAGTGATCCACATTTGAAAATTACAAGTTCTTCGACCGACTATAGTAGTGCATTCCGAGACACATGTCTCCGGGCTTGAGATTACGCATCGAAAAAACCGGGTTCACATAATCGTTGGATTAAAATTATGATGACGTTTCTCTCTCTCGGGGATGGGAGGATCGACGGCGGTCACGATTTCGTGATGTGTGGGACGATAATACCTTTAGGCCGTTCGAGGAAACGGTAGTCTCGCGCGCGAGGCTGATGCTCCTCAATTACAAATCCATAGATTTGCATTATTTTAATGTAAATTACATACTGCTACCCCGAGATACAATTTTGCTAAATGTGACAACACGCGCGCGCAGTTGTGCCTGTAAATTAAATCGCTCACGAAGTCATACATTGTTTTAGAATGAATTACGATATCGCGCACCGTGCAATCTTTATAATTGAATGGATCGATCAACGTTCTTTCTTTTCTCCGACTCTGTATTCTATTATACCTAGATATATATTATATATCGATAAATTTCCGCCACTCTCATCAAGAGAAACTGAACAGAATATCTTGGCTTACTCTTATTTCCGCCCGGCATTCTCGAATATCATTCTCCATCCGGACGCGTTCGTGGACGGCGCTCGTGATGATTTCGCATTACTTATGTCCTGTCGTACGGGCATATACCAGAAGCAACAAAGAGGCTTCTCCCGAAGGGAAGACGGAGATTGCCGGTATATGCGGCGGTGCGTAGGAACTCGCGATTCGCATATCCCCGGCGCACGCTACGCGCGAGATAATATTAATCTCCGGTCTCTGGTGTCGTGCTTGTGCTTCGTTCTGTAACACGACAAGCGTTCTGCAGCATGCCGGGGCCGGGGAGACGCCGGGAGGGAGAGGAATCCTGTCGGCAGCGGAAAATAGTGCTCGGTTTTAGGGTCGCGGGGGTCACGTGCACGCGGCATGAAGCATCGCGTGGCTCCGTGGGATCGCGCGAGCTCCGCGTGCCTCGTTCTCTGCCGTGCCGTGGCCGTGCCGTGCACGCACGCCTTTTTCACGCCCGTTGATTAGCCTCGTCGCATTCGAGGTATCGAACGATGATCCCGTCTTGAAGTTACAATCCTGCTGGAGAGTCGAATACGATCGAAGGGACAAACCGCGCTGCCGGAATTTCAATGCACAAGATTCTATTAAGAATGCCTTCCGAAAAACTTGAAATTAATTAAATTATTAAAAAAGTGGCAACGCGTTTTCGCTCGAAAAATTAAAAGCGTCGTGGCCAAATTGACGCGCCAAAACCGGTTTGGACTTACAACGTTACACAATTCGCGCGATTTACACTTGCGCAGAGAAAGACTCGACTTTGAGTGTGCCGAGGAATGTTCGCCGGAAGTTTCGTGTAAACCTTACAAAGCACTCTAAAGATAAGCTCAACGAGCGCCGATAAGAACGTGTCTGAAACGCAACGTCGTAAGTGTGCTCGACAAATTTGCTACTTCGTATAGTTCGGTATATTATTTCGATAAATAAGAAGAATTTAAACCATTTTTAAAGTTTCAAAGTTTCGACGTTGGGAAATTTTTTTAAATTTATTCTCAAAATTCCGCTGACAATGAGTAAAAAATCGCTTCGGTGACACGCTTCTCGTCCAAACATTATCCCGTTAGTAGTGCACCGCGACTATCCGGTCTCATTAACATACGTTACTCTCATATGCATATCGCTACCATGGCATGTTATAGGTACGTGCATGAAAGGGCTCTCTGTGCGCGATGCATACGCACGTACGCGAAACAATAACGCGTAGACCCGCGATACATGGTGCCTCGTCCGACTGATAAAAAGTGCCGTTTATGCTTCCTGCGCCCGCCTTTTATGCGTGACGGCCGGTTTCACGCACGTACACGCACGTGGAACACGACATGCATTTTCTTCGTGGGACAGTGGACCGACTTTTGGTCTCGTCACGACGACGAAGTTCGCGTGCTCGTAATTCGGGGCGGAAATTGGTATATTTGATATACGTTAATGTTAAATCAATGTTACTCATACTATATACTATAAAATGAACTAAAATTAATTATTTTAATTATGCACACGTTTGTAACAAGCCGAGAATATTATATTGTGTTATGATTACATATAGCAATAAAAGCAGGATAAAAATTAAATCGACTTACGCTGTTAAACTTTTTAAATGACACGCATGTGCAGAAGCATAGCTATTAATTGAGATGGAATGATTTTTGGTATACGTCGTTGATGAAACGTGTGCATGTGTGCGCAGTGATTCACGAGTTCACGCTTGTCTGCTTGGACATACAATTTATTCTTTCCTCGTCCTCGCTTCCTTTTGCGACAAATATCGCGCGGTCGGCTATCCTTTCTTCGTTCTGCGTTCGGGGAAAAAATTGCATGTCGGATTGGTGCGGAACAGAACTGCGGTGCGGCGAGATCGAGCCGCGTGAACAATAACGGAATGGAATAAAAAAAAACAGAGAGACGAAGCTCTGCACGAGCGACAGCAACCGGCAGCTGGGTCGCGTTTAGCGCGTTCGGCGATGCGCGAAACGCGTCTTGTGGCATTCTTATAGGCACGTTAGGGACTCATTCCGGACCCGAACGGGAGCACAATAATGGCCCTGTACAGGTCTCGGTACTGTTTCGTCGTCGAATGCGGCTTTAATGCGATCAATTTCGCGATTCAGCTTGTTTTTTTATTTCAAGTTATATAAGGTTTATCTTATCGTATCTGTTTATTTAAATTTATATATCTTTGCATTGTGAGGAAATGAGTTTTTTTTCGCATGATCCCGATGAGAATCCCTGTTCAGCAACGAAAAAGACAAGTAAAGGAAAGGCTAATCATGCTCGCGAGAAGTAAAAATGACGCGCGGAGAGATGTTACAGGTATTCACTCTGGCGGTTCCCTGTCGGTCGGGCATTCAGGGCGAAAATTAATTAAAAAGTAATTACTGATGGTGCGCGATATGCTCTTAAATTAGTTTTCAATTTGCGTGCTCAGCCGCGAGATTGATATTGACGTAAGTACGAATTACTCTTCGTGGCTTTGAAGTCAGGTTTTCCGATCGATAACACGAAACCGCGTTCCTTCTACTCCGCCTTGCTTTTCAGCTTGCGAAACCTTACCTACGGTGCCCTAAAGGTCCATATATCTTGCGCGTGAGGGCGCCTTAACGACTTACCCGCCAGTCGATCCTTAATTTACTTTCGAGACTGGTTCCTGGAAGCTTTCGCGGCATAATTAATAAACGGGCGCCGACTACGATTGCTAATTGCAGATTAATTAATCGCGTGGCCGAAATTTAATAAGCCGACCGTAATTGATACGTGCCGACATTCACGCTCGTTCAATAATTACTAATTATATAGCTAATTAGTTTGACCATTGACGCACCATGTTAAGCAACGTCATTATATTTGAGAAAAATTGTATTTTGGCTAAGATATGCTTACATGAAAAATAAGGAATTTTAACTAATGATCATTATCAGTGATAATGAACGCAACATTATATATCTTTAAATTCTGCTGTTTAAATAAATTTATAATATCGTGTATAATAAGATTTAGTGATTTTCGTACGAAAAAAATTATTTTTCCATTTCTAAAAAAGGTGTGTTAAGATGGTTTTATCGCGAAACGCCTAGTCACTAGTACGAGTATTACGTTGTCGTATAATTGCGTACGAACAGTCTGTGTTTTGTGCTAAAGTGGCTGTGAAAACATTAATCTTAAAGTTAGCGCTGCCATTGTTTTTTCTGAAACGGCTGGAGCAAAAATCGGGATGGGTTGATGTAATAATTAGCGAATTAATAGGAGATAATTCCTATACAAGTCCCATTTGGTTGTGCCGAAGTAGTTGACAGACGCAACAAAATCTTATAGTAATAGAAAAAAGTGCATGAAACAAAACTGCATATTAAAATAGCGATTCGCATATGTTCCTACGAAATTTCATCATTTATGATGAAAGCACCGTAAAATCGGTAAAATAACACTTTATTGCAGCAGAATCGATTGCAGAATCCCTCGTGGAGAAACAATTTTGCCGATTATATAGAATATTCGAAGCCATACATTGTCCTCCCAGGAATGTTTTATTGCAGAGGAGGAGAAGCCTCCTCGCGAATTGAGCTTTTTCACGCGAGCTTATTACCCATGCCATCGAAGGTAGACAGTATTTCGAGATCGAGAGAGAACTAAAGGGTAGAGGAAAACGAGAGATGAAGGGCGAGCACTATAGCGAGAGGGAGATAATTTTAGCGAGTCACCCGCGTGATAATACTCCTTCGCGTTTCTCACGTCTCCGCTGGTACGATTATAGCTACCACGTGGTGCTATTAAAGCTTCATGAAAAGAGAAGCTCCGTGGGATGTGCAACGGGCGGAAGGCAGAGACGTCGTGGTTCTCTCGTGCGAGTAAATTACCCGCCGTAGGCGCCACGCTGCCATAAAGCACCGCGCAAATTAAGTAGCCACGAAAGGAGGAATATCATCGTTAGCGGCAGAAAGAAAGTCCGCCTTCGTGTCGCCGTCGGGAGAAATGCCGGGGAAAAGTACTCGTACCTACAACGGGTAGTTCCATGATCTCAGTTATGCGCTTCGGCTTTAGTATGAAGTTGAACTCGAAATAATGATGATTTCTCATTTTTAATATACTAAACTGTCAAGGATCTCAGAGATTGTTCCTGCACTTGTACTTTTTGGCGCTAATAACAATTTTTAATCTCTTATTTGTATATATAATATGTATATATTGCTTCTTCCGGTTGAACGGAGCATTTCTGCACCTTGAATCTCAGCAAACTATTTTTTTTTACTGTCAGAGATCTCAGAGATTGTTCATGTACTTATACTTTTTGACACAAAAACGTGAGAAGGACGAATAATAATTTTTATTCACACTAGCATTATAGACGCGCGCTTTGCATCCGCTATCGAGACAACCAATCGACCTCGCAGAAAAGAGATAACAATACTTCGAAAGTTGCACGTATCGATGTCATGCCTTTTTTTAGAAAGGAAAAGTTACAAGCAATCTATTAAAGATAGGATATTATTAAAAATAAAAAGGGTGAAAATAAAACGTGGAAATGAAAATTTGTTTATTAGCAATATTTTGTAATTTTATTCATATCCGCGCGAATGCCTCACTTCATTGACGTTTTTACGTAAAAGTAAATTTACATGTCTTTGATGATAAGTGCAAATTATGCTAGCCTAACATCGCGGCGTCTCCAACTCTAGTGTCCAGCCCGCGAAGCGAGAGGTGCTTGATTAGCATGTTTTGCGCGTGATCGTTTAATCTGTTTTTGCGCTGCACATAAAGCACTACGCGAATTAAGTAGTCGGGAATGGAGGCACGGCGTCGTTAGCGCGAATATACCGAAAGAAAGCGCGCGGCGTTCGGTGTCGCCGAGAGAGAAAGAGAGAGGGAGAAAACGGCGCCGATCGTAATTTTCGTGGAAATTATTATCGCCAGCAACGGCGGCGACTAGTGCCCCGTAAATTATCGTCCGGACGTTTAATTTTTATATCGTCTAATTATTATTTGGCAATTAAATTTTATTCGTCATTATGCATGCACGCCCCCGGAACACGTCTGTCTTAGGTGCACCGGGTGTCGTAAAAGGGCCGAAGGGGAATGTCGTTAAGTACCGAAGGTAATGAATACCGCAAAGAGTTTCCCCTCGGTGTGATATCAGTGATTCGCGGTATCCTGGCGTTTTAATGCCGACCTGACTTTAATGATGTCGTGAAAAACCAAGTAACTCACGTGTAACGAAGGCAAAATAGCCGCGTATGTAGGTTTCAGTGTAGCCGACGAAAGTCGTCAATATGTAACGATTCCCGGATCGGGATTAGCATTTAATGCGGCATGCGAAGCGTAATGTGTGACTGCCCATAGACTTCCATATGGAAGTCTATGTGACTGCCTAACGAAACACGTTCCCATATTTGAATTGCGTTGATTTGATTTAACAAATGATATGTAACGAATGGTATTTATTCGCGTTTCACGACAGTTTAAGATGCCTCTTCAGAGACATTAATTATCGTATGTTCTACACGGTGATTTAAATCATGTTTGAACGACAACGTCGGCACGGTGCTGATAGTAGTTAAAATGGACATAGAGCAACGTGACGTTGCATAGTACGCTATCGCTGTCATCAAACATCCTCTATATAGCATTGTATCGTATTTTCAAGCGGCGTTGCAGCACGTGGCAGCATGCGTGACGTACAGTCTGCGATAATACAGATATCGCATTGCGCAATCGTTAGCAATTTTATAAAATTTACGCGCACTTCACGTTTTCATGTATGACTCGGACACGTGTGTCTAAGCCGTTTCTATACTTCTGCGTTAAGATACGAAAGATAGAAGATCGCGAAATAATCTTTTTTCTTTATATAACAACTTAATACATGTCAATGACGCCAATTCGTATAACTTTATACGCGCACGCGACCGCCCAAGGCCCGTCATCTCGGAATTCCGCGCTTAGCGCACGCTTCGGGACTTTCGTCTTCTTCGTATTGCGCTCGTTTGTGTCTTCTCTCTCTCTCTCTCTCTCTCTCTCTCTCTCTCTCTCTCAGCCGCCGGCACTAACTGCCGCGCAAACTCAGCCCACCTTCCACGTTAATAATGACACAGGTAAACGGAGAATCGACGTGCGAGCGCATGCCGCATGCGTGCAGCGTGAAGTACGGGGCGCGTGACCAGACTGAGCAAATTTACTTTCGGACTCGGAGGATCGCGGGGAGAACGTGCGAGGGTTCAATGTAAATTAACGAGTTTCTCGGTTCCGATCCTGAGAAAACTCTCGGTCGGGAGGACCTTGTTGGGGAAAAAATGTAGCAAACACCTTGTCGACCGTGCTAAGACAACGATTGCGCACTCTTAACGGTTTTTATCTCATCGAGCGTTTTTAAATTTCGTTTGCGATCGTTTCGTATCATTAAATGTTCAATTGATTGATAGCAGCGCTGTTTTCATAACGCGTACAAGATTCTTACAGACGTCAAACACGACTGATAATATATGTATATCAGAAGATCCGTGCGCCATACACGCGTCTCGTGTCGCGCTTGCCAATATATCGGCACTTTTTATCTCGATCCAACGATAGGCTCACGCGTTACGCATCTTCGCGATGAATATCAAGATAACGCTATCAATGTCACCCGACTCCTCGATCAAGAATCCGCGGGTGCTCCGCTGAGACGTGATTCCACTCGCGAGAACACGAAACCGATCGTGCGCGTAATTTCATTCTTCCTTCAGGTATATTTTTGAGTAAGCCGTCATGAGAGAGATTTCAGCGCAAAACAAAAAGTCGTCTTGGTTTTAAAAAAGATGTAGACAGGCAATCGCGTCACGCAGATGAATTTCTGAATTACGATTATCTCGATATTGATGTCGCGGATACCGAAGTATACGTCCACGTTTATGGTAGCTTCGACTATTGAAGAAGCTGCTGCATCGGTTGGGACATCGGTTGAGGAAATAAAACGAGGCGCTTATCGGCACGGCGTGTCCACAATGCCCGGCTTTATTAGCACGGCGATAACCCGGAGGCGTGTTGTCGCTTAATGGTTTAACGAGCGCCGCCGTGCGGCTACGTATCGCCTCACCGTGGCCCAAATTTTGTTTTGCTTTGCGCGATGCGTGTAACGCGACAATCTTCGTGGGAGGTTTCTTGAGAAGCACTCTTATCACATTTTGTTCCATGTTACCTATAATAATAAAAATAGAACGCGCGCTATCGTTAAGTCAGTGCGCAATTTATTGCTTGCGGAAATTTATAATGATTTATACGAAAGCTGAATTAACAAGTCTAATCCATAATCTTAACAAGTGACTTCTAGAAATATTTAGAATTTTATGTTTTTCCGTTATTATTATTATTATTATTATTATTATTATTTACATTGCACTCTTGCAATGTGTTTTTTTCTTGTATGATATTATTAAATATCATCAGATATTTATAATGTATGAATACTCAATATATTTAGATTTATAGCGTTTTAATATCGATTCAACACACAACTGCCGTTATTATTCGGTGGATAAACCGTATCTGCGTCTCTTTGTCGAGCGACCGGTCAGTGCGGCAAAGTTTCCGTACGTTTTGCGATTGTACGCGCGAGCTTCCACGCGGGTTTCATAATCATCGGCGTTATCCCTGAGCATTGACGTACCGCCATAAATTACGTGGCAACGAGTGAGACGCGCGATCATATTAACGAGATTCCCCCGTAAACAATCTTAACGAGGCGTTCAAAGTCCGTGGAGGGTGTCACGTGCCGGTTCGCGGCTAATCGAGCGATATTGATAACGCGCGGCGGCGGCGGCGGTGGCGGCGGCATGGACCGTCTGAGTGCGCCGTTAATCATTATCGGCTTAATTGCCATTCTCCCCTGGGGATCGTGGCGTAAGAGGTCGGACGGGTCGTGGAACTTGGACGCGAATCACGAAAGAGTTGGCAGATTCCGCGTACGCGTCGGCTGCGGCCCGACGCCGACGGGTTATCGGCATCGAGGAAGCGCGGCATGAAAAGCGTGATATTTTTCGTCGCGGGCGCGCTCGTACGCCGCAATGTTCGACGCCGCGTGTGATTTTGCAAAATTACGTTTACGCCAATATAACGCTCGCTGAGCTTCTACTATGACCGTT
This sequence comes from Wasmannia auropunctata, assembly GCF_000956235.1. Taxonomy (NCBI): domain Eukaryota; kingdom Metazoa; phylum Arthropoda; class Insecta; order Hymenoptera; family Formicidae; genus Wasmannia; species Wasmannia auropunctata. The sequence continues at coordinate 7,155,296 of NW_012026784.1, forward strand.
GGACCGCCGGAGCATTTAACTTTGCATGCGAATAATTGCTGGAGCACTCATGGTTTAAAGAGCACTCGCAAAGCAATTTTTTTTTTGCGGATGGCATTACGCAACGACCATCATTTAACGCTGGAAAATTTTCTTCGCGCCAACGATGTCTGCAGTTTCGCAATGATGCAACTGCGCGTTATCAGTTACCAGCTATCTGAATAATGAGCGAGTTTTTCCTTTACTGATAACCAACATTGATACATATTTAACATTACACATATTAATAACTTATATATATATATATTTTTTTTTTTATATTATATACGTTTATTTTTCGTATTATTCGTATTATAATACGCGATAGTAAGATATTTTTGAATGTAATTAATTCGATTATTAATTATCGATATCACCGCATTATAAAAATTTCGATTTTGTGCATGTTCATTTGGAGCTTAATTTTTAAAATTTTCCAATCTCAACGATTGGAATATTTTATTGGATTATTTTATTTATGCACCTTCGTGAAAGATCGATTCATTCGCAGGTATTATTATGTTAATGTAGCACATTTACGCAAAATGCGTTTCACTGATGGACAAAACAACGAAATCCTTGAGGTAGGTTATGACTTATACAAGTTTAACACAATTAGTTGTACATGTTATCAAATAATTACATGTCATTTGCGTTATTTTTCATACTTTGCGATTACATTACAATTTTATCTTTCGATTATTTTCGCCTGCCAGTAAAATTCCACTATATTTTTCCTTTTTTTTTTATATATATATAATGCGTCTTTGGCGCATTTTTCTCTCGCGCCTATTCGCGTGACCATTGCTGCTGCGTAACATCCGCGTGATCCCGAGTGCCTACTCCCACGATTCCGACTTCCGCAGATACTCTCACTCGTTTTTAGGCTGCGCAGTTTCACCGTTCGTCCGTGACAGTTCGGTAAATTACGTAAGATGCATATTTTGTTCTCGTTACGTTAAGGATTGCCAAGTTATTTGGGAAATATTTTTCGCGTCTCTCCTTCAAAAAGTTTTTCACCGTATTGGCGCGAGTTTTACGTTTCTTATTGCGCAATATTCGTTGATGATTCAAGTGCTCGTTTGGTCTCGCGATACATATACATATGTATACGTACCCTGCAGTGAGTGTATGTGCCTTAACTATGCAACTTTGTTAGTGAGTCAGCGAGCAAAGTGCGTCTACAATTTTTATAAATTGCTTTCTTCGTTAAATTGGGTAAAATTGTACATATTTTGCCAAATTTTCGAAATCTACCAATTTGAAGTACACTTGTAACTAAAACTGCTTAACAAAATATACATATGTCGAACTGTTTTTTTTTGTAATTATTGTCTAGACAACATGACTAGACAATATAATTATGACATGGCATTGAAGGGAATGACAGACAGAATTAGTGCATTTTTTAAAATTAAATAATTAATAAGTTCTTTATATTTAATAATTTAAACAATATTGTTTTTTGTTTTCGACAAAAGATGTCTGAGTACAAGTGGTTTCTCTTACCGGAGTTCCGCGTACTCTTATTTACGTTCTGATATTGTTCGTGTCACACAGTTATCCGCCGGAAGTATCGTAACGACACGTCTCCCATTCACATACGCGTCTAGTGTTTCATGAGAACTGTGACGCCGCGGAAAAGGGTCATGTGAACGTGTCACGGGCATCCACCGTATACTTGCGTTATGAATCCGAGCTCGTGGGACGTTGACCGAGTCGAATAAATTATCGCAAGCGATCGAATTCGTCATTTCACTTTCGACGTAGCCGCGACACTTCTCGCATTTCAATAACAGATTGACCTGGATTAAGCATATAAATTTTATTCTTAACTGATAATTTACAGCTAGTATTGTTGTTAGGCATATTTATGCAACACTTAGACAAAACTTCGTCTTATTAGTGTTCTAAATGTATCTAATTATATCAAAATATTGCTAAAATATAATAATTTTATTGTTATTTCTTTTTCATGTGAAAAATTGTATCTAAAAAAAGAACACACAACGCGAGCAGAGAAGTATTTCGATTCGATGTATGATTTTTTAATTATGCTGAAATTTTACATTATATACTTTATACATACGCAACGCAAATGAATCATCGGAATGAAAAACTACACCGTGCACGGCACGTTCGATGCGTTTCTCTTATACAACAAAAGAAAAATTGAAATGATTTACGCTTTACATGTTCAGACACATGCAGTTGGATTTAAAGCAATTATTTTCCATTATCCGCGAAGGTGATCGATTGAAAGACGAGAGAGCCGCGTTGTTTTGCGGTCGTTCGTACGGAACGTGTACAATATTCCTCGCGCGTGAATTTCCCGCGAGTCATTCATAATGCCTTCCTGTATTTTCTACGACAAGGATAACTTCTTCTGCTCGTTACGTCGTCCCGAGAATTACCCGCGAATATCTGTGTGTCGCCGAAGGAGATGCGCCGAGCGTCTCGTAAATATGTATCTTTCTTCCCTTCGCTCTGTCTACGTTAATTAGGGATTGCGACGCTTCTATTTTAACTTTAAGGACACACGTTAACGAAGTTCCGGGAATGGACGGGCGGCGTCGTAATGACTACGACTGGTATAACAAGGCGAAGGCGTCTCCGTGGGAGAACCGCGCGCGACGCACGCCGCGATCCCCACCGCGGTGCATGCGGCTGTACTTACGCGACGGTCTGCATCTCTCGTCTAAACCCCGTTCCCATCCACGCGCGTTAATTCACTCAATTTGATATAAGTTGAAATTGTAAAAATATGAGAGAGCCAAGAACATCTCGTATAATTTTATATATTTTTTTAAGAATAAAAGTTAATATTATTTTGTTTAGTTGAGTGAAATTTGCATTATTTTTTTATGGTAAGCACTTGACTTCGCAAGTACATATATTTTCACGAACTTCTACGAGCACCCTTGAAACCTTGAAGTTATCGCACGCGCCGTTATTGAAATCTTCTCCGTCGTGTTGCCGCGCGTGATGCTCGGTGCAAAAGTCATCGAGCGCCGCTCGTTCACGCACGCGAATTTGAACGCGCGTGGAATCATTTCGCCGCGTGAGAGCCGTCGCGCGATCAAGTAACGCGATCCAAAAGTCCCTCTCACTGCGTCTCTAGATAACCTTATATTTTTTTTTACGCTGATATAACGGCGATTAGTAAGCGGGCGCCTGTTGCAGCGGGCGCTGCCAATTAAGCATGGCTACGCGGGTAGAACCGCCGAGAGATCTCCGCGATCTCCCACGGTTGCAGGAAGGAGGACTACGGTCTGTCGTGAAACAGGAAGTCTGGGAAGCACACGGCCCGGTAACGCGCGTCGCACAATAGCCGCGAGAACGTGAGTCGCATAAGCCGTATCGGCGTGCGATGCAACGTTTGTGTACGCGGGTACACAATATTTTTCGATGCTTATCGTATCATGCTAATTACAGGATTAAGGACTCTGTGTGTTAATTTTACAATTCAATCATCAATTATCCGATTGGTCGTAATTTTTAAATTGGAATCTCTCTGTGCAGCGTCTACATTGGAATTATAGATTATCGTTGTCTGTCGAGTTATTTTTACTCGCGGTCGGAAAGAAGAAAGACGAAAAGAGGGAGAAAGGATCGTGTAGGGTGCGAGAGTGTTCCTTCCCGCCGCTGTCCACACGGCGATGTAATCCAGAAATCAGATTAAATGTCGGATATCCTGCACGGGGGACGTCTCCCTTCCTTCGCAGTTTGTGAACGGCAGGAAGCTCCAGTCATTACCTCGCTCGGCAGACCCCTCGCGCGCATCCTCCACGATACACTCCGATACACACACTCAAAGGCACCCCGCGCCACGCCGCGCCGATGTGCATCGACGTACGCCTGCATTCACGAATTCAATTGAAGGCCTGGGACGCAACAACCGAGCAAAACAGTGACGCATATTCCATTAAGCATAGTCGGCAGAGCTCGAAGCTGCAGAGTCATCACGAATTAAAATGTTTACGTAACGTTGAAACTTTTGCGACTAGATCTAAATTTTGTTTGTAAACTTAATTTTCGTTATTGAGAAATGAAATACAACTCTTTAAACGTGTAATGTTTCGCTCAAGTAACAATTGTGACTCATATTTAATTATGAGTAATGATGTTCGCTGTGTAAATATCTGTCCTGCTAAAGAAAACACTTCTCGCCGGAAAGATTCTTGCAAACAGGTTCTTAATTTCTCTCCCTCTGTTAGCTACTTTTAGCCACTAATCGTGCACACAGGAATTTCCGCCTTTTCCCGCATCATCAGTCAAACGTGGCACGTCTCGTCGTGCCCGAGTCTCCTGTGTCGATTAGTCACCCGCCTAATTTCTGACGAGATCCCTATTTAGAGCGCCGGCTGGCAAAAAGTCCGGGAAACAATTACGCGCGATTAACCGTGTACATTTGAGGTTGCCACGCGGCCGTGCAGTATTTTTCATTCTTATGCCGGGCTGCACGCTGTACCGTGACGGCGATAATGAGTCACCGTACCCCCTCACGCAACGCGACACGCTAAATAACCATTATTTTTCTACTATCGTTTGTCGAATGAGCTTCTATTTTACACGACCAATGCCAATGGAAAAATTGTTTGCAAAATAAGGAAAAGAAGGCTTTTTTACGTTTAGAATAGTAAAACATTTAATTTTTGTAAGAAAGAAAAAGGAAATAATGAAAAGTTGGAGAATATTTTTTGATCTGTATAAAATATACATAAAAACAAAATGTACGATATATATTGCAATATTCTTTCTTTTTTCTTATTTTTATTTATTTAGCAACAATTTTGTGTTTATTTGTTTAAAAGGCTTTTGTTTGTTTTTAATAATTATTAATCGTGATGGATATATTATAAATAAATTGACGCTGTGTATATAAATAAACAGGTTTTGCTTGTAATATGTAAATACATATTTAGATAAGCGCAAGCAAAATATATTGATTATCTGATAATTATTTAGACTTTACATTTATTTTATCAAATCTAAATAATTTTGAATTAATTTGTTTTTTTATTTATATATTTTTTTAACGATAAGAAATAAAAAATTTACAATTTATGCATCGAGTTATAAAGAATCTAATTACATATTACTATATTTATCGTAGATAGAAAATTTTCATGACTCTACTTCGGGAGCTATTTTTCCCATTAGCAAACCGAAACTTGTAGCATCCCCATCTCTCGTGTGTATTCCGTTTTCCTTTTCGCCTCGTTCATTTGTCAGGAAATCCGTTTAAGCATGGCGACACAACGGCGACACGGTGACACTCGACTTTAATTTTTCAAGCTTTGGACCCTGCGCGATCGCGTCGATGTTTTTCTTCCCGTCCGCCAGCTTCCCGTATTTCTGGAGCCGCGTAATTATTCCGAGTTGCCTGTTCTCGGAGCCTGGGCTTGCGTCATTTGTCAGGATGAAGGTCCTTCCTGACTCTTGCGTGACGACTGACGGAGAGAGTATTCCGATGTATATCACAGGATATTCTTTGAGGTTTTAAAATTATCATTAATTATTTTAAATTGTCCAATTTCGACTACTTGTAACTTTAGTATACCGATTGAATTTGATATTATATATTATAAATTTGAATTATATATATAATTATAACATCTTGATTGTCATTTTTTTAAATGATTATGTAGAATCTGTTAATTTATTGCATTGTTGTAAATGGTACATTAACCATTTTTGTCATTAATTTCGTCATTTTTCTTAATCTGGAAGCAGTTAAAAACGCCCGTATATTTCTTTTCTTTTTTTTTTGAAAATAATTATTACATTTCTATTCATCGGTTTTCTCAGAAAAAATCTGGGCTCTCATCTCGGTTGAAGATTTGTGGTCGCTTGCAAGATAATTAGTCATCATAATCCAGAATCCGGTCATGAATAGACGAATCTCTTAGACTCACGAAGTCCTCGCGCGTGTGGTAGGACCACCGTGCACGATAATTTCGTAGTTTTCGGTTTCGTGTTTCGTTTTCGCCAGGATAACGGCTGGGTCGTCATTACTTCTCCGCGCCTTCGAAAGCGATCCGCGGTCGTTAGACGTTACATTTTGCCTCGTAAAAATTGCCGGCAAAAAATCAATATTCCGCGGGGCCACGGTGAATTGAGATGCAAGATAGTTGACGGCGATTAGACCCAACAGGTGTGGGCCGAATCGTGAGTGTGGCTAATCTATAATTGTGCGAAATTGTGACGCCCCGAGCACCGAGACCGTCACGTTCGTGGATCTTGTGTGAGGATGGGCCCGCATTTAAAGGTACAACGACACCGACCACCTGCAACCTCCTCTCTCACGCGCCCGCCTTCGTTATTTTTTTTTACATTTTTCGCGCTACGCGGCATTACGCTTTCTGCCTTACGAGCGCAAAAGGCTGAAAATGCACACGTTCGTCTGTTGCATCGGCAAACTCGGACGATCATATGTTTCTTTTAAATAAAAACTTCTCTTTTTTCTTTCATTTGTTATTATTATTTAAAATAATTAAAAAATCATTAAATTTGAAAAAATTACGTAATGATATTTTAGAAAAAATAAAGTAAAAAGAACTAAATATATAAAAAAACTTTTAATATATACGCAATATATGTAAAATTAATATATGTAAAAAGTAATTTAAAAGAAACTATTTTTTTAAATATTTACGTGTAGATAAGATCTGAGTTATTGTAAAACTCTTGAAAATTGCATCGTCCTTTAAATATAGAGGTAGTCTTTGTCAGGTAGGATCGATAGCTTCCTAGAGTTCCTTCCGGCAGCAATTCGTGTGGTCCTCCATTTCGGCACCTGTCCGGCGGGACAAATTACCGGTGAGAAATATAGCGGAGACGATAATGCTGGTTAAAAGGAAATTAGGGTCGATGTAATTCTGAACAAGAGCCGAAGGCAGAGAGGATCCGCTACGTGGGGCGCATGTGGCGACCCTCTGGCCTCAAGGACCAGTGGATAATCCGCTGTCATTGAGGAACATAATGGGCCACCCGTGAAGACTTCCTTCGACTACGAGACGCGATCGCTTCGACGAAATTGAGAAATTTTTCGTCGGCACCGTGCAAAATCGCGCATCATTCGCGGTTAACGCTGCAAATCCGGTAATGACTATACTGTGTCGTCGCAATAACGTGGTGTAGGCGCACCCCTATTACCGCACGAACGTTAGATTATTATCGTCATTTATTATCTCCTTTTATATCTATATACAGGCACAGACTGTAATCTTTCTTGCCGGGTATCTCCATTCTAGATTACACCCACAATTTTAACGTTATCTTGGCTAGCGATTAGCTATTCCGTTTTGGAATACACACCAAGTTAAGCGCGATAGTCCGCGCTTAGGGCGTTAACGACCGTTAGTGCAAGCAAACGCTAAGATTAACGAGGTTGCGTTGCTGAATATGTTTAACGAGCGACTGCTTCGGTGTTAGGTGGCAAATAAAGAGAGAGAACGCGTGCTCTTCATTCTCCAAACATGCGGACAAAACACGCTCCGAAACGCAACGTAATACTTCGTACGTGTCTCAGGTGCGCCCGTAATTTCCAAGTTGTGATGCCGTATCGCGTCGTTGCGGCTGAAAACGATGCGCCGTATCGCGCCGTGCTCTCTCATTGGTGATACACACGTGGCGTCATCCGCAAACTGCACTTTTTACGACGCCGATTAGCTTATCTTCGTCTCGCAGTCGCGGTCGCGTAATGGCGCGCGCGCGCGCTCGCGTGTGCGACAAGACGGCGGACTAACTTATCTAAAGACGAACATTACATAGGCAGGTACAATTGCGCGCGAGTCGCGAAAGGTGTCATAAAGCGGTCCAATTATACGCGACGATGACTTCGAATGTCGCCGAATGTCGGGGCGTGTGGCGCGCCGCTCAGGCGAGACTTATCTTAACCGCCTGGCGGAGTCCATTCGACTCTCCTCGGAGGTCCCTCTTTATCTGGGAGCGGAGCGATCTCGATCACTTTTATTACGAAATCTCGGCGACGTTTTTAGATTCTTCGCGATCGTTACCGCCCGAGTCTGAAATCTTTCGATGAAAGTGGAATGTTTTAAATTCATTCGCTCTCTTGCCTCCGCGAATCCGAGAAAGTGTGTTCCGCTTATCGCGCGCGGCAATTATCGCTCTTCGATAGCGGTGAAATACGCATTAAGAAAAAAAGACATTAAAAAATCATCATTGCAATTAAAAACATCCGTTCTCGAAAGCACCGGTGTCATTACTTAAGATTTCCATCGCTGATTTAAACGGTGTATTTCACAATCCTTACGCGTGCGTCCGCGTCGACTGAATGAAATCATCTGCGCACGTGAGTCGTTTAAATTACGAGTTCGCTTTACCGCATAGCCGGCATCTCGTACCGGCTCTCAATATCTCGATTGATACGTGGAAAAACGTGGAGTGAGTGGCATTAAGTATTCGCATCGAGAGGCCGTCGATGGGTCGTCATACGAGTTTTCTAATGCATCTGCTTCTAAGTAAACGTGAAAAAAAAAGAGAGACGCGTTCCCCTCCCTCCGTTTCCCCTCTTCTTACCCGCGCAAACGTATTTGTGCCCACGCGGCGCGCAACGTCGGAAGGCCTTTCTGTGATTCGTTAGGCCGCCTCGCGCGCCTCGGACACACGAGCGTCACGTAAAACAAACATAGCACGGGAAAGGGACTGATCAAATAACGCGTACACCTGTTAAAATGAGACCAGGCTTCGGGTGATGCGATCTCTCTTTGATGCGTCAGGTTGTAGTAAGATATTCATTTGCCACTCATTCGAACAAGCAGCTCTCCATGCAACTTCCGTACGTATTATTACGTAACGCAGCATTTTATTTCTCTTTATTTTTATAATATAAAATACAATATATATATATATATATATATATATATATATATATGTATATGTAAGCAAAATATATTCAAGTAATCTTAATAAGTAATCGACAGTTGCAATTGTTAAATTTTTCGTGATGATTTTATTTGAACACAAGAAAGTGTTATAGAAAGAATAAGACTTTAACATATAGATGTAGAAGAATTCAAATAGTCATTCGCACGCAACATTTTCATATTGCAACATGTCTACTGTGTATCGGGGCAATTTTTGAATAAAGATAAGCAATCAAATTCTTTAGCATGAATTTCTGATAGTTACGCGTTATTTCGCGAATCGCCGATAGATAAAAAATCGACGTCACGTTTCTTATATGTATAAAGAAAAAGCGTTTAGTCTAACTTTAACATTTAGATAAGAATTCATATAGTTATTCGCACGCATCGTTTCAATATTGTATTGCAACACATATCTACTCCGTATCGGGAGAGTTTCTGAATAAAGATAAGCCGTCGAATTCTTCAGCATGAATTTCTGACACAGTGTCACGCGTTATTCGCGAATCGCCGATAGATAACAAATCGACGTCACGTTTGCGCGGCATGAAGATACACGCGTACGCGTGTTCACGATGATCAGGCCGAAGGTGAGACGCCAACGTCATCGAAGATTTGCCGTCTTGTCGTGGTACCCGTGTGTGAACACGTACAACGAACGTACGTGCGTTCGTAATCGTCATGCTAATCTTACTCCGGATTATTGGATACATGCTGTGATTCGAAAATCGAGCAATCGTATATAATTTTGTTCTTCGCGAATGTTCAAGACAAGGCAGGATTAGGACATACTTAATTAGGATATAATTCGGCGAGAACTTTAAATGTATAATGGATTTAGCGCGGCCGTAGCGTCTTCTCAGATCAGACGCCTAGTTTCGAGGAGGAATGTTGTTATCTAGGGTTGAACTTGCGCGACGTTGTGGTATCTAACCCGCCTGAGACAACATTTGAGAAACTTTAGGAACCTCTGAGTGCAGGTAGATATATACGTCCAGGACCGCTCCTCTCTGGTCTGGGAAAGTTAAACAGTCAAACAACCACGCGCACCGAGTTGTTGACTCGTGGCACACATTTGGTAGGAATACCTCCCCTTCGTCTTGCAAGATAAACAACCTGTCGCGATAATGATACGCTGGATAACGGCAAATAAAAATGCGAGGGCCAATGCAGGGACAATATTGCTAACGTTTTTATCATACAGCATACACGGTACAAAAATTAAAATTAATGCAGCCTGTGTAATGTCATTGTAAAAAAAAAAAACTAACAGATGGCACGGAAGAAGGATGTATTCGTTAAAATAATGAACTCGAAGAATTCTGACTGCACGTTTTAAATAGTAAGGCTACGACTAGGATTAGTTTTTTGCTTCGTAAAGATCGTCAGAGAGAAAACATCTTCACTTATACGTTTAAATCATTGACGTCATAGATCTCGATGTCTCGCGTGCGCGCGATTCGTAAATAATTTATTAGAAATCTTACGAGTTTCGTACTTTCCAAAAATACAAATCATCGTCGTATAAGGAAAATTTTACTTTCTGAGTTCTGCTCTCAGTTTGTGGAAGTTGCGAGATTTTAACAAGAAAAAAGAAGTTTTCTAAAGCATTTTCGCGGGAGTTCAATAATCCCCGCGTCGCTTCCGGCTACGTGGATCAATTTCCAGCGTGGGTGCACGCAACGTTTCAATACACGCAGCTATGCGCGTTCAAGGAGCGACGTACATCGGCATCGGAGAAAGAAAAGAGGACAACACGAACGAAACAGAAGACGCGGACGATTCATTCCCACAATTACGCAACCCGTGCCTCGTCCTTCGAATTCGTCCTTAATGAGGGATAATCATGTTTAATTGCTCGCCCTGAGGCGTCGAGTGCACCCTCAGGCGAGGATATCTTACAGTGTTACCGAGAGACTCGTGAGAAAGCAAATCCAACTGCTAGTTCTTCGTGCCTTACAGATTTAACTAGAGACTTACAATTAGAAAACTGAGGTTAGTTTGGACAAGAAATTAATTATTTCGACGTCTACGGAAATTTATAAAAACACAGACATTTTATATATATCATACTTGATAGCAACAATGTGCTGGCAAGTCTGAATTTATCAAGCATTCTTTAGCTGTTAATTGTTCAACTATCATTTAAATAATTTATCTATTTAATTAGCAATTGAATATTAATTTACATATGGATTTTTATTTATATGTTACTTTTTCCTATATGAATTTTCGTCGCAAAAGTTGTTGCTGCGATCATAAGAGCATCATTTTATCTATGAGGTAGATTTAAAGATATTATCTGCGTGAACAATAATCATAAACTATTATTTCAGTTCATTGTAATAGTGTTATCGCTATTATTAGTATAGTATTAATTCGTCGACGACGCGCAACTCAATTTTTTTCTAATAATTCAACTCTGTCTTTCAACTAAGATTACTCACGCGACTAAATTGGCGAATTAGTTTGCAGACGGAAAAATTTCCCTCTTGATTGAACTGTGAATGCCGATATCGGACGAGATCACGATTAGATCGGGTAAATTCACGTCTAATTGCACGTACTTTTAAGCATCGTAATTTCTCCGCGTGGTGTCGTGTCAATGGTTTTAACGGCGATGTAAATCATTCCGATAAGTATCGCACCGCGTGCGCCTGCACCGTGCGTCGCACCGAAGCAAGCGAGCAAGGTCATGTCTTCGGCCGTGTAATTAATCATTTTCATACGCCGCGCCGGCACGCGGTAATTCTTTCGTTAGCCCGAGCTACTAGCGCGCGATGTCCAACTCGTCGTCGTAATTCAAGCGCCGCGCCTTGCAACAGCTAATTAAAAACCCCCACGACAAGTTTCTGCACCCCAGCGCTCTCGTTTCCGCATTAATCTTGGTACGTTACAAGTCTACTACGAGCTCAACGTCTTTTAACGTGCAATTGAGTTGAATGATCACTGTATAGAAGATATGAAGATATAATTGAAGTATATAATTTGTGATTTTTTTTATACAAGCGTTCTTCATTGAGAACTAGAAAATTAAACGTACTGAATATTTAATTACTTAACGTTAATTACAACTGTGGTCTACATAGATCTTTATCTCTGTCTAATTACGACGTAGAAATTTACGCGATTTGCGTCTTGCAATTAGAAGCAAACATCAGAGAATTTTCCTCCGTTCTACGATAAGAAAATCACTTCTGTCGCTTCTCAAACGTTTATGGTGCGATTTTCACGGTGACATTTCTTCGCGCAGCCATTCGCTATATGTGTTCGCACGTAGGTACGAACGTAACTCAGCGCGAAACGACGCGTGGCAGCGCGCTTATTAACCGCAGAGAAGAAAAACCTTTTGAAACTTTGGCGTACGCGGCTCAATTATCTCGCTCGTCGCCGGAACGGCGGGATCGTTCGTGCGACGCGTCGATGGCAGATCGTACCGCATCGTCGTCGGGCATCCGGTTGGACACCAACGCGCAACGTATTACGACGACGCCGGCCGGACGCGCGGAGGTTAATGGCGACAAATATTAATTAGTCAAAGACCGGCATAAACTTAGCGGGACCCGCAACATGAACCAAAGTATTCATAAATAAGCACGAAAGAGCACGATATCGTTCAATAAAACCGGCTAGAAGGTAATTAAACCTGTGGGGTGTAACGACGATGGAGAGGAACAAAGCGAGAGGAGAAAGAAAGACGTATACCTAACGTCGTACGTTCTATCAGATACCGGAGAGAGCCCGAGAGACGCCGGCGGTATTTATATACGGCTGACCGTAAAGCCCCGGACTCTCTAAGACGGTCGCGTGGGGCTACGGGCACCGGTCCCCCCCCCCCTTGTTCTTCGTTTATTCCGTGCCGCGAGCAATCACCATGAATCACCGTTTAGAATCGGCGCGGAACCTCGCAGCACGACCAACGCGCGTGGCGGTTTCTCGGGCGGGGATGTTTTCTTTTTTTTCTTCTTCTTTCCTGGGTAAGGGCAATCTCTGATTGGACGGTATCGGGCCGGCCGCTCATTACACGGTGCTCACGGATCCGCGCCGCGAATTTATTTCCGCTGAAAGGATAATTTCCACTCTTCCGCAGGGATTAAGCGCGACGGATCGTTTCTCCGCCGGGTGAGGGCCGGCCAGTTTCGTTATCTCGGATCTTCGATCGCTCTTGTCTTTTCCGCACATTATGCGTATCATGCGTATTACGTGTACATTATAACGATAATTGGAATGGGTATAAAGCGCTTTATAAGGAGCCGTGTATGCACCTAAATGATAAATAGTAAGGGGGTTTGGTGAGAACGCCCAAGCCTTGTAATTTGCAGCTTTGAATTCTCGCGAAGTAGATTCGCGAATGCAAGAAAATGATGGACACCTGAATGAATTGGCATGGGATAATTTAGATCGTAAAGCGAGGCATGCTAATTGCATATCTATGAAGTGGTTAATTTCTTTCTGGCTGGCGGGATGGTACAGTCCGCGATCGTTCTTTGAAACGTTGCGACGATAATCCTCCGCGGTTATTCTTTCGAGGCCGAACGCGCGCGGTAATAAGGCAACCGGTATTATCGCGACTGGTATTGAAATAAATGGCTGGCAGAGCCGTCGGCTGGGTCATGCTTCATATTTCCATACATATTTCCATCCTTATTATCAGAGGCCACCAAATGATGACTGCCCTCTTAATTATTCATCAGAGGCCGTGTAGCATTTCTCTCTTTCTTCCTCTGTTCCCTGTATTTTCATCTTTCTTAATATAGAAATCGAATACTACCGCTACCGTGTTGCAGCGGCATGACATTGCACGTTGCAACGGGCTAATTTTACAGAAGGAACGGACGATTAAGTATCCGCTTGCAGCTGCGTTCATATATTCGTTTCCGTCCTGTGACACTTCGAAGGATTGCTTCTCATTTATTTAGCATTTTAGTGTCATTTTGCCATTGGACATTTTAATAGAGGCTCATACATTATACGCATTTTGCGTAATACGCAGTGTTTCCTTGTAATTTAATGTTTAATATATCACGCGATTTTGATGATTTAATTGGCAGGCACGTTTTTTTTTCAGGCAGGCTTCGAAGAAAGTGATTTATGTGAAGTTAGATTTTTTTGCCAAAAGAAGCGTAATGCGATTACTTATGTCGCGAGCTTGTTACCGCGCAAATTAAAATGCGCGCGCACATATATTCGCTGCAAATCATTAATGCGATGAATTATTATTATTATCGGTAATCAGGAGAAGCGCGGCAGGCATGATTGGTGCGTTCGCACGATCTGCCGATAATTTTGTATCAGTCATTAGGTTTATTACCCAGCTGCGCGGGACGAATTATCGATGACTTACGACGGATAGGATCAAAGTGCGGCAATTATTCGCGGCGCGAAGAAAATAATCGGTTCCTTGATTGCTCAATCCCGGGACCGGGCGAGCGTAATCGGCCAAATCGTTACTCACCTTCGAAATCCTACGGCGCTATCTCGTTGCGCCGACTTTTAATTTGCGCATTAGCGCGCCTATATACGTCCGATAATTAGTCTCCATCGATAGAGCTATTAATATTGTCCGTGACTCGGAGACGCGATTTCTCTTCCAATATCGATTTCTTTGAATCGCACGTATGGTCGATCGATCGCGGCCGCCGAATCGATATGAGGTTGAATTGTAATTGCCCTCATTTTTTTTCGCGAAAAGGATCCTCCTGGAGAAACGTTCCTTTAGGCGAGACCGTTGGGTTTGGAAAAAAATTTATTCTCCAATTATATCACATATTTGATAGGCACCAATTATTTATCGATATATGTTATCTATTCTTTTGGGAGCGATATTAAACTTTCGGAGAAATTATATACTGGGAATTTGTTGCAGTTTCTATACATTCCAAGTAATGATGATTTATCTCATCACACAAAAACGTCATTACACGCAAAATAATAATCTCGTCTCTATTATATTCGACGAACATGCGAGCAGCGTAAGATAAACTTTCTCACGCCGCAGCGCAGATCGTAAAAACTAGCGTTATTATTTATCACGGGCTGATTATTACGTTTTCTCCGGTAGAGAATTAATACCGCTAGCCATCCTCGAAGGTAAAACCGAACGCGTGCAATGCGCTGGCCGACACGCGGCCCGTAATATTAGCTCATGTACTTTGCCTGCGTTAAAGCGTCGCGCATGCGGTATATCTACCCAGGCTGGTGATTACTTTTTGTGACTTTCCAACTTTCAGCGTTGAATGACTAAGGAAACTAATCTTCGCATAGTGCCTTTGTCCGTAGCGTTATCGGCGTTACTGGCCGTGGTGGAGCCTTCTTTTGCCGATAAGACGTTTGGGTGCCTTCGCGCAAGTTAATTATGAGCTTTCTGCTTCGTCCGGTTGGTTACGATGCGCGACAAGTGGCCGACGCGTCAAATGCAAATCTCGAGGGAAACCGGTAACCGGAAATAGCCGGTGCCCGAGCGACCGAGCCACCTGTTCCCCTGATACAGAAATCAAAAGCGGATGTCTGGTGCGCCGCGGAAGGCATCGAAGCGTGTCGGTGCTTTCTCGTCAAACTCGTCGCACCCAGCACAGCACCATCAACGATTTTCCGTTGCCAACTGACCTCGATCGTATATCTTCGTGATAATTTCACTCTGATTCTGATTTCTGATAATTTCATAACTCGGCCGATGTCGAAACTTGCTGATCGCCGCGAATCGAGACGTACATCAATTTCCGTGATACGCGCGTGTAGATCAGCATCGCAAAACCCGGACGAATTTACGAGTCGTTTTACGAGAGTTAACGCGTTTTACTGCGGCGGCAGGACAATTGCGCTACCGGTTAATCGTCATCAGGGGAAAGGCGCAGTAAATATCCGATGAAATCGAGCGTGCGGCGCAAAAACGCGACGGCAATTCGGACGAGCAGTATGGCAGAACCGAGCGACCGGTAAAAACCGACAACGATTTAACTCTTCGCGATCAGGCGAGCCTATCCGCGCGGTCACGCTCCGACGGGGCCGCCCCCTCTTTTAACTTTTAACGTTTCCTGCGACAGGAAACCTCGGCCCGATGCGTTTTAGGGGTTACGGAGCATCGGGAGCGCATCCCTTCCGTTACGGAATGCTTGCCACGCTTCCGTGTCGGCTTAGCAGGTCGTAGCGACACACGCGCAGGTGCATCTGCCACGATGAGGAATCGCACTTCCGCGACTCCCTCGAGAGCCTGATCATTAGTTCCTCCATCGTATAATTGCGACCGATATAGGGCAGATGATTATTTCACGCCTCTGAGTTATATAAATCGCCGCGCAATTTGACCTTTGCCTTTCCTTTAATAAGTGCAAATTTTAATTTACTTAATTATATTAATTAATTGCTCGTCCGTTTCTATCTCGTAGAACTGAATTTTTCTGAAGATTTATTTCTTGTCTTTTTGATCTTGCTTGCATCTTACATTTTAAGACTGAATGTTAGATAAATCGTAAAGCGAGGAGGGCAAAGATTATTTATTGAGCGGAGATTAAATATCGAAGTCGAGGGCGTATACGGATACTACGCCAAGATTTCGTAAGAGATTCGCAAGTGTTTACTACCGAATAAACATTCTGGTAATGCACGCACCGAAATAATGTCAAGGATAACTTGTATATTGCGGAATGAACGGCAGGTGTATTACAGAATTGTGTCTGGAGAAAAAAAAGAACGCATATCGAATTGTACCTACTCGTCGTGCATTCGTGCAATCTCTCACGTTATTTTTACGTGATTCAGTAACAAGGAAAGTGCAAACGTTAAATTTTAAACTCAATTTAGGACTAAAGTAGATCATTTTGAAACCGAAGGGTAACGGCACGTGGTTCTTCATAGTCGTCGCGAGCGTTGCCATGATTCTTTCGCGTATTTCAACGCCCATTAACTCGATCTGTTCCGCTCGTGATTGTACGCACCTCGGCGGTACTGTAATCCGCAATAAGAAATCGACGGGAATCGAAAGGCGCAGGTTGTGCACGGGATGCGCTGGTCGCGCGGCTCTTTTGTCCGCGAGATTGCGCGCGCGAACGATAGTCTTGCGACTGGACCTCGGGCCGGTTTACTGGTTAATGAGCGCGCGCGCGGTTTAATAAGTGTTTACGTGTCGTCGCGAGATAAATCGACGCGCCGCTTCGTGTGGGGCGCCGATAAGGCTCGCCGCCCGTCTGTGAGTCCCGCGTGCACAAGCGCATGGGTACGCGCCGACATTATCGCGGGGATAGCGATAACTCTTTTAATGCGCCGCCGATCGTCCGGCCCCGCCGGCACCGTTTTGTCGTAAGAGAGCGCGAACTCGAGGTCGTGCCTCAAACGAAAAGTGTATATCGCGACGAGCTCGCCTGGCGCAATATACTACCGGAACTTGGAAGATTTATTAGGACGGTTGTTGATTAAAGATATATTCTTATTTTTTTAGTCGAGCAATTTTATACCAATTAAATTCAAGGAAATATCTCGAGTCTAGGAAATATCTTGAGAAATATATCGCGGGAAAGATTCTAGCAATCGTTTCTCAATCAACGTGATGATACTCGTATCTAGTTGTTTCTCGGTTTTTTTTTTGTATCGAATTACAGAACACTCTCTAGGAAAAAGTGTTTCAGTCGATGAGAATCTTGAGGATTATCGACGCAATAGCGCCAAGGTTCTCGTCTCGGCTCGATTAGATTAGGCACGGTGTAAAATACGGTGCACCACATCGATAACATCACGCAATTGACGCAAATCTCTCCGTGCGACACGAGCCTTTTTGATGATACAATCAAAACTCCGCGTCGGCGCTTATTTTTGTGCGAAAATCTACATGATAAGCGGGCACTGATAAATTGATACGAGAAAAAAAACCTGCGACTATACATCATGACGCAAGTCGAAATTTTTACGCACGGCCGAGCCGCGTCACGTTCTTGCGCGAAGCTCAGTCGAGGCGAGCTGAGAAGCACAGTTTGTTATACTTCACAAATACATAATTATTACCGATTTATCCATGCGTGGACATCGTGGATAATAATAGCCCTAGCTTTAACGCTATTCTGCAGTTATCTATGCGGCCTTTGTTGTTGGAAGCGGTCATTAGCATTCCTGCGTCGCCCGCGGGAATGAAATTCAAAGTTGCTCGTGAAGCTTACGATGTCGTAACTAGTTGAGTCAGTCATATATAAAAAGCTTTCCCATGAATTATTATAATTTTGTTAAAGCGATTGCTTTATTTTTATCTCCTCCAGCCAGTGAATTTCGAATTATCAAGTTAGAAGAAATTGTCCGTGTCATGAACTCATGAACGCTTAAATAATGGATGCGGTTAAAATTTTTTTCTCATGATTTCCGTGTATTGTTATCGATGCATATGTTATTGATGAATAATAAAATAATTTAATAAAATTCATTAACGATATACAATTTTTTTATTTTTATTTTTGTAAAAAAGACTCATAAGCCGTTAGTGCCGAAGCAAATCTCGGATGCGCGATCGAAAGTAGATGTAAAAAAAATATATTATAGACATTCACATGCCTGTGCCACATCAGGCTATTAAGTTGAAATATTTCTTTTATAGGCAATTTATTTTTCTTCTAAATTATCTAAAAGTATTTTTCGTTCGTTCATTTTCTATCTTTTTTCTCGCTCTCTCTCTTTTTTCTCGTTCATCTGTCTATTTATTTATCTCTTGCGAATCGCATGAACAAGCACCATCCTTTCTCTTTCATCCTGACTTTCCAGCCGCGGCGTGTATTTTTTTTCTTTTCTTTCTTCGTAACTCCTTCCTCACATCTGTATACCCTCTCTTTCTCCCCCACGCACATTTTTCTCTGCCGACCGCTGTGGCGAAGTTGCCCCACCATTCGGCAGCGCATAAAGGCGGCTTGCGTGCGCCGGTATCTTCGACCTACGACCCCAACCCAGCTCCTTATTTCTTCGAGAGGCTCGAAAAACATGCCGTTACGGCCGTGCATGTTATCGCGTGCGCGCAGGGGGCATCGCGGCTATCCGTTCGCCAGGATCGCCACGTGGGTCATTCATGGGTGACCCGCCGAAGCGAACTGGGGAGTACAGTCGATGAACAAAGTATCTGGATTAATAAATATTCGTAAATCATCCACGAAATGTTCCATCCTCATCTTTGAGTAACCAAATTTGAAAACGATTCGCTCTTGGCAAGCAAGATTCTGAACTGAGAATTATTACAATTAAATATATACCATATGATCAGAATAAAAAGTTAATCATGCCACCTACTATACTAGTGTACGCGAGGCTGGAAACGATATCTTCAATATTGATTGTACTTGAGTTTAGACGAAATAAACCTCTGGAGATAATATGTCGCAGGTTAAAAACATGTTATAAATATACTCGTAGCTCGCTGAAAATAGTTCATACAAGCGTGATTACGTTTCTCTCTGTACCTACAGCAATAAAAATTACCAGATAAGCTTGGTGGCTTGCACGTATGTGGCCGTGACGCGTGTCGGAGCTCTCCTCTCCGCAGACTCAACATCAATGCGTGCGCGTGCTGCGCGGGAAATAGTCGATAAACTATGACATAATCTCTCGAATTCTACGAAATCCGTTGATACGACGAGAGGCCGTTGATTTAGCGCCGTTTAAAGCGCTCTGATAGCTTTTTCCCGTCTGGCGAATCCTATCTGTATGGCTTAACGAAAGAAAAAGAGAGGAAGGAATAAAAAAAGAGACACTTGATAACCTAAAGTCTCAGGGCTTTCGCTGATAAAAACTCTGATAGAGACGCCTTGTCATGATATATAACAGAAATCGCTTGCTCAGTTTACTTAGTAATGAAACTTTTCAGATAAATGCGTTATTCGAAGTCACGTTTCCTAGTTATCTTGTGATATTAAATTCGAAATAATCTACAGTAGATACATTCGACGTTAGTTTATCTCCGATAAAAAAAATTATATACGCTCCATACGCTAAATGACTCTTTGTTTACGAACGTAATTCTATCCAGGCAATCTCTTTTCTCCGTATCGAATATGATTAATGATTCGGTACTGGCTATTCCGGTTAATGAAGTAAACGGGTAATCGCAGGATTTCGACAAACGGACATGCATCGCTCGATTTCGACAGCGCGCAACCCCCGAAATGAATCCGCTCGTTCTTTTTGCCGCTTGCACAAGAAGTCTGGGCGCAGGCGGGCTATCGCGACACCCAAATCAAAAGGAAAAAGCGAGAGTCGAGGAAACCGAGGCCAGTCGCGGTGAGAGAGAGCGCAATCTCAATGGTCGTCGGACCGGCTGGTTGGAGCTGGTTGGGGTTGGCCGGTTGGTTTGGCCCACTGGAGCGGACACCCGGAGGAAGCACGCCCGCCGGAACGTGGCACGCTTTGTAGCCTCGTGTACATACCGGTACACGTGCACGGGCCACGTACACGGCGGCAGGCTCGCGTGTACATATGGACGCGTATCACAGGGTGAGCGCACCGACCGGGTGAGGTGCGGGCGAGTGAGACGACGGAGGAGCGAGGAGCGCAAAGCATGGCACGGACCGAAAGGGAACTGCGCACCACTAGCCGGAACCGTCCATGGCGCAGTCATCGCGACCATCTCTCGCGTCTATCGTATCTGCATACGTGAGTGTCGACCTAAACGTGCCGTGCGGTCGGACACGCACACTTTCGGCATGCCCGTACGGCGCGGCGGCGGCATCGTCCCAAAAGCGGAGCAAGCTGGTGTGAATCCCGTCACGCGCGGGGAGCACGTCGATGTCAAAGGCCGAAAGATATAGGAGCTGCGTGGCCGGAGAATAGAACAGCTCCGAGGTGTGAATTCTAATAGGGGCTAGCCTCGCGGAAAGTAAGAATTGGAAGGTCGGCCGGATTCTTTATCGCTCGAGTTGCCGAAACGAAATTATTTGCATCATTATTTACGTAACATTCTACGAAGGAGAATCTCCCTTGCTAATGCCAACTTTACGATGATTACAATACGATGAATGAAACATTCGACGATTACAATACGATGAATGAAACAACGTGGAGAAGCTTACTGTCGACTGATTTATACTTTATTTTATGACTCTAAATGATTTTCTTCTATTTTATGCTACACCTTTACCCTTTTTGGTCTTCATTTCTCTTAATCGGTTCTCAATTAGCGCAGCTAGCGATCCGACTCAATAGGTTCCGGAAGACAGCATTAAAATACATTACAGCGGCGCACCTAATATTTCTCGAAAATATATAATTATTGTGTACAGGATAAGAGACGCCAACAAAAAAATGATTATTATATGTATATATAAATGTTATTACATATTAATTATTGCATATTACATATATATGTATGTATTAATTATTACATATTACATATATTATATATGTATAATGATTATTATTTGATAAGAGAGAAATTTTGCTTCTATCGCATTTTATTTTGTTTTAGAGCGTCCAGTCTTTCTTTAATGATTTAATTACCTATTCGTTTCCTCTCCTTTCGTCATGCTGCATGGTGCTGCGATTCGACGTCCAAATTTCGACTTCGTCGCGGTGCGCTTCAGTGATTCCTTTGTTCACCAGCCAAACTTATGCAAAGGTAGAAAAGAGAGAAAACAGTCGATGGAGGGTAATGCCCTTTCGAATTTTCAGTTAAAACCGATTTACATTTTTTTTGAAAGGCAGATTACACCTTTCAAGAAAAATGTAGAAAAAAGAGAACTATTTATTTGTAAGAAAAGCGAAGAACCAAATGTAAATCGGTCAAACGTTTCAGAAATCATTGTTTATCGTTAAATCGGACTACATTCTGCTAGTGGAGTAATCGGGCAACGAGCAAGCCAAAAAGAAGCGTGAATGCGTCGAAGCGTAGTTGCGCGCCGCGTCGAGCAGCGGGTCGAGGGGAACGCGGTGGAGGTGCATAATGAGCGAGCTGAATGCATCGGACGTTTGGAGGGCATAGCCGGAGCGTCACCGTGACACTCCGGCGGAACGCGAAACTGCAGCTCGAATAATTGCAGCACCACGTTCGAGTGAGCGAGCGAGCGAGCGAGCGAGTGAGCCGCGAGTGCAACAACACTGTACAAGCGACCACGTCAGCGCCGTCAGGCGAACGTGCAGCTTGCGAAGGCTTGCGCGAGTGCATAACAACGTCCGAGTGCCGAGTGGGCGCAGCCACTGCCGGGCAATTAACCCGAATGGTAACGAGCCGCGTCGCGTCGCGTCACGTCGCATCGCCTCGCGTCGCCGTCTCGCCGATTACGAAATCCGGCTATTTCATCGCCGAAATATCCGAGCGCAGCCCGCTCAAATAAATCTCGGCAAAGACGGCAGATTTGTTTTACTTTGTGTCCGTTTATGATTTATGATAGAATAAATCTTGGAATATTGTTTTAAATTTAAATGTTTTCGGCACCGAATATTGAGAGGTGAATACAAATGGATACAGCGAATATAAAGGTTTCAGATGATGTTAGATAGCGGCAATTTATTAACATTTTGCTAGAGAGCCGTGTAATATAGCGGAACACCGGTAGCCGTTTCTATCAGTTTCAGCTCATAAAATATATTACGTTAATGTAACTTTCAAGTTTTAAAAAGAAAAAGATATGTTACTATCATACACGGTCGTCGGTCCCGGAAGCGCGTCGGGATATTCGGTAGCCACGAATTAACATAAATTATTAGGCATAAATTTAATTCGTACAACGGAGATTCTTTAACGGCGAGTTGTAGAATTGTAATTTGGCCCAATAAATATTCCGGAATGGCACATTCTCGTCGTAAATACACGTTCAGTTCCATTTGTCTTGGTTCACTTGATACAACATAAATTAACGCCATCGCGTTTATCCGTTATCTTTATTACGACGAAGACGATTATCTCTTCGTTACGTACGCTTGTAAATATACGGCGTCTGCTTTTTCACGTTCTAATCGAATTGGTCACCCGTCGTTTGCATGGTCTTTTTTTTATCACGAAAAAATTCCATGGTATAGGTGTGTCAATAAAGAAGCTATTGAACTTACGATAAGAGCACGCTTCGGGATTACGTAATGCGTGCGTGAGCGGAGTTTGTCGCGCGGCCGAGTGCATCGAATTAGGTATCCGGCTGCTTGTTGCAGCGACACGCGCGCGCGCGTTCCATGTGCATCCTATGCAGGTGCGCTCGGGGGCTCGTGCACTTTTACGTATGTACGTACGTTCACGCAGTATGTCGCCTTGCGTAATCTCTTGGCGAGTAGTCGCGCCCGGTAACGCACCGCTTGCGCACGAGCGCGGTTACTTAACGACTTAACGCCTTAACACCGTCGCGAAAGCAACGTAAACGGCCGCCGCCGAAACGGGTATCATCGAGATATATCTTCCTTGAATAAACTTGGCCTATCGATCATTCGCGATTAACGAGACTGCACGTTGCGAACGGATACCTTACGTGATTTCAGTTTAGCGCAACGTCCTACGTTTTCTCCTCTCCTTTTTTTTCCCCCCTGGAAAAGTACGACCAGCCAGATAAAAATTATGTAAGTTTATAGCGCTAAGAATGATATACGCGCGGGAATATCGCGGTGATTTATTTGACTTACCTTAGATGCAATTAATTATGATACTTAACGCACGCGGCGTCAAAACATTTCTTACTTGCGTAAGAAATTACCGACGGACGTCCTCGCTCCGGCAATTAGCGGCGGTCATTAAGGCTAGTCTAAGCGCGGAATCGTCGGTCCTTTTCTAGCGCCAAGAGGCGTCAAAACCTTCTATGTAATGGTAGCTTATGCGAGCGACGTTCGCGGTCTCGTAGAACAATCAGTCATTCCGCTGTAGCCTTTCTAACTTCGCCTCGCAGCTCGCCCACCACCGCGCCAATGAAAACGCCCGGTAGGATGATTTTCACCCTAGGCTAATTATTGTTATTAGCCGGTGGGCGAGCACCGGGTACCACACGATCGTTCGCCTGCTTCTGATATTATGACGAGGCCGGGTCTGCCATTAGCGCCGCGCGTCCAGAATGCTGATACGTTTTTTGCACCCGCGAATATATTCGTGCCGCAATTACCGCCGTCGGCCGCTCCTGCCGATACCCGTCCAATTTCGAGCGCGTCGGGGGCGTACGCTAGCGTATAGCGGAGGAATGTTTCCACGGTAGCCTGGCTGTAGCCCGTAAAGGCCTGTAAAGCTCTCCACGCGAGAGAGAAGCCGGTAGTCACCGTTCATTATAGCGATATTTTGAATGCTGCTAGAATGCCGAGTGGGATTCGTGGGATTCAACAGCGCGCGCGGTAGAATGACGGTGGTCACTTCTCGAGCTGTTGTTTAGGAATTAGTCGAAACGACCTACGGACGATCAGGTAGAAATGTCTGATGATAGATGCATCGTTTTTGTACACACGGACGTGATATCGTCTGTTATTTCCTAATTTTCGCACGATGAGAAAACTGAATTTAATTTGCGAGCCACAAAAAAAAAAAACGAACGAAACTCCAAGTAAGAAGAAAGCTCTCATTAGCTCTACGCGTACGCTCAATAGTTTCTCCATTCCACCGTTCGCGTTTCGGGGGAAAGAGGATGGAATCGACCAAGCAGCGGCGCGAGGTATCCCCCTCGGTCGGCGGTTTTACGACCGAACGAGCTCGACTTTAGAAAATCTGTAATGGCGGTGTTCGCGGAGCGCGCCCGGTTTAAGCGAGCAGCTCGAAACCGCAACCTCCGGTTCCCAGCGAAGGCAACGTATTAATTATGGAATGTTTAGCGTTAAATTTTGTGGAACGGCCCCGCGCGCGCGCGCGCGTACCCTATCTGTCCTCCTCCGTTCCTCCTCGGGTTTGCCACCGCCGCCGCGCCGCCGCGCCGTGGGGATTCCTATGAACAATTATTGACGACCGCAAATCGTCGCCTACGGTGCGAAACCGACGACTTCTCCTTCCTTCGGTCGAGCCTTCCTTCCGAGGATCGTGCGAGACGAGGGTCAGCCAAGTGTGGGATCGAAATTTTTCGTGAGTAACATCGACGCCGCGCCGGCGCACGATGCGATGTACTCGATGGGATAATGGAAAGCAATAATGCGTCTGACATGAGTCTCGGAGGATGGGCTAACACCCGCCAGGCTCGTCTCGAACTAACCCCGTACTTTTGATTTGATAGACAAGCGGCGCGCAAAACCAACGGCATGTCGCGGTAACCGATCGCGCGTGTATAAATCTTATGTGAAAATTGAGCGTATCGCGCCTGGAGCTACGGCGAGCAGTCGGTCGGACACCTCGATCAACCTTTCCCTGACGATATTATCGATGGCGTTATGGAACGGCCGTATATCGGAAACGCGCAGTGCCTGATCTTTCGCCGCGTGAAGGGCGCGTTTCAATGAAGACAAGTTTGCGTGCTGATGGCATCTTTAATTAATCATTGCGTAACGCTTCGTAAGGTAGATTCTTTTTTTTTGCAAGCTAGTACATGTTATATAGGTTCAGTGGTCCGTTTTTGCGTGCGAATTCCATGAAAATGAGTTACGTATATCTCTCTCTAAAAAAAAAACGTAAAAAAAAGAAAAAGACAGAAAAGAGAAAAGACGACGGAACGGATGGCTTCTCTATAACCGCTGACAATAGACCGTCGTTAAAACCAGTTGGTCTCGCTGCATTCTTGCGTTCATTGTTACGCGGAGGATTCTTTGGGGAGGGCAAATTCCTGCTCCACCCGCGCCTCGACACGCCTTGTGCCTAATTTCTCGGGGCGGGCCACGGAAAAGTCCGTGCGGTAATCGAGATTTCATACTTGGACGCGCGATACGCGCGGGCGCCCGCAGCAGTCGTATTCTATCTACCTTCTTTTTTATCGATATCGATCTCGCCGGGGATCTTTTTGCCTCGCGGTGTATTCGAGCACAATGGGACGTTTGAAAGAAAGGAATGTACCTTCACGAATGACCCCACGAACCCGGAGAGAATGAGTTAGTTAAACTGTGGCCAATCTACGAGAACAAGTTCGAGCATTAGTTAGAGGAAAGATCTTTGAGATCGTTAATTTCTAATTTTTGCCGGGAAGAAAGGATCGACTTGAGACTTCGGAAATATTAATGGTGCAAACGACGTGATCGCGTCACTTTTATAAAATGTAAAAGCCATCGTTATATGTATATGAATACAGTAGTTTTCTTTGTTGCGCCTTGCGTCGGCGCTACTTTAATAATACACA
Organism: Wasmannia auropunctata; assembly: GCF_000956235.1. Classification (NCBI taxonomy): domain Eukaryota; kingdom Metazoa; phylum Arthropoda; class Insecta; order Hymenoptera; family Formicidae; genus Wasmannia; species Wasmannia auropunctata. Next base: position 7,181,373 of record NW_012026784.1, read on the forward strand.
AACACGCACGAGAGGGGGGGAGAGATCTAATCTCCTAATTTATATGAAAAAGCTTCGAAAGGCTCGCTAGGAGAGAAACCCGACCGAGAGAGCGCGCCTTGTAAAAACGCGGCCTCGTCTGTGGGCGCCAAAGGGTCTGAAAATAGCCCATTTAATCCGTAGGACTCCACCCACTCGGCGCTATTAGCTTTTGCATTTTTAACCTATGAATTCATCTCCGAAAATTAACAACCCAATTAAAGCGGCCATTAACGTCTCGGTATCTCATTAGGTGGAGATCGTTTGCAACTTTTAATGGAAGGGGCACCCGGTTTTTGCGAAATAGACAGACGAACGAACGAACGAATTCTCATTACAGAGAACTGCTTTATGATGCTTTCTTATCGCGTTTATGCCATCCGACTTCGATCGAGCGTAGAGCCGCGTAGAGTTTCGGCCCGACATTTAAAATCAGCCGCGCGGATGCATTTCGATAATTATGTACGATTCATAAACCAAATTCGCAGTGCGTCAGTGTTGTACTAGAAAGTTGTTCTATCTTGATTTGAAAACACCGTTTTCCAGATAATTTTATTCAGCAGTAAATTTGACTCTTACTGGTGTCTATTTTATTAAGTAGTTTCGCGACTCTGAACTTTCATATATTTTTGATACAATTGTATACATATATATTATCGTTACTTTCTCTCTCATCAAAACATAGAAATTATATTTTTTCAAAATTTTGTACGAGGCTAAAAAGCTAACAGAAATTTATCATTATTTTGGCAATTATTAAGGCAATTAATTTTATTTTCTGTATGAAGCAGTCAGGTTTTCTTTAGAAGGGCTGAAGTTATAATGACCCTCTTTTGAAAGTGATTATCTCACTCCCACGCGGCTTAATAGGCGCATAATGATCGATGGATCGTTTCTTCGATACTCCGATGCTTTCTCTCTCTCTCTCTCTTTCTCTCTCAAACGTCAATCCGTTCAATCTCGGCGCGCGAGCGCGGCGAATCTCCGGCAGGTGTGATCATGGGAAAAGATCAATTTCACCTATAATGGAAACGTCTCATCGCGCTCCCTCGGATTCATCCCGCTCTTAACCGCGCGGCACCGCCTCCCTCTTTACATGATTTTTTTAGAGAACGTCTCTCGAAACGAGCTGTCGTCCCGACGGCTATTCATCATGGCATGTCTGCCACAGACACCTGCATTGTCTCAGATCAGGTCGGGCCTTTATCTTCGGCGTGCCGTTTCTCATTATTTCATCTCCAAAAAGCGCGGTCGATTTTTCGCGATTAAACTACCGCACTTCTTCAGCCCAAAATCCGCGCGCGGCGGCAGCCTCCTAACGTCTGTTCCGCCACCCCGACGAATCGCAACCTCCCGGAAAACGACCGGCCGGCGTTTCCTGCTGAAAGCGACCGGACTTTTTCTACCTATTGTTTCAGTTTCACGCTCCATTTTACCGGGGCGTTCCACTCGCCGGCTTTTGTCCCTTAGATGCCGCGGAACAATAGAATTTAATTAGGAAGCATCGGTCTTCGCTTTATTCGGCGGACGCGCCGAAACCTGTGAATCACTTCGCGACCACCGAAGAAGCGACACCGAAATCTTTTGCATCGACCCGCTGAGAATTCTGCTGAAAGTTCAGCAGAGATAACCGAAACTCGAGTTAAATCGAGTTAATGTCTGGAAGTTACGACGATTAATTAAGATTGCATTCTCCACGCGCGCGAGTGCCCCCCCCCCGGTCCTTCTATGCGCGGAGAAAAAAAGACAATGCAAATAATAAAATTTTGATGGAGGAGCCCGGGCAGAGTCGGGCATAAATTTATGCGAGCCCTCCGTCGTGAAACGCGCCACCCTCATTAACGATATTCATTGGCGGTTCCGCGCCGATAATTCAGCCATTCATCAGGCCGATCTAACGATCCGTTCGGTTCTTGCGCCGACTCGAGCGAAATCGATTAAAGTGATCGACTGCGGGTGCACCGACGTAGGTTCCCTCCCGCTCTCACGGGCGATCTGCACGGGGCCGCGGGGGTTGAGAGATCCTCGTGTATGCGTGTATACTACGCGGGAACTAATTCCCGGGACAATGCATCACCGAGTTCGGGGCTTACGAGCGTCGAACGCCTCATCAGGCAAGCCTCACGTTAATGAGGATAGCGCACAGGCTGACTGTTCGGTCTAAGAGAGATGTACGTTCCTATTTTTTGTCAAACCATATGCGTAAACTCTCTCTCTCTCTCGAGTAGATCGAGTTTCGGTGGTTGTGTAGCCAAACCGAATGAAAGACTCTGACCGCCATTCACGCGATATATGTCCCTTAATTGCCGGCGCAGTCTTTTTGTTCGTCTATCTCATGATGCATCGCCTTATAATTAGTTGCAGACGACGAGCGAGACGCTTATACGCTTCGGTAAGTTTTATCTGCCATTCCACGCCCGAAATGTCGAGACGATTTCACAAATTGAACGAACGGAAACACAGGAAACTTTTTTTCTGTTACTTATCCCTATCCCTTAAAAAAAAAAAAGAAAGAACATTCGACCGTTCGACAATTACCGAACCCCGGTCCACTTAACTGGACAGGAAGCGTGCCAGGCCCATGAAAATGGACCATTCCCCGAGACGAGATAAGGGCGTAGCTCGGGTCCTGATTTCCGAGAGAGCGGGTCATCGATCAAATCGACAGACACAACACGGAATACTCATTGAATTCGTCAACTTCGGGCGCCGTCCCACTTCGTCCGTTTCTCCCTAACTCTGATCTCCAAACCGAGCGCTGGTGAGACTTCCGTTCGGTGCAGGTGAATCGCAGCCGGTGATATTGTCTGTGCTCTTGCACCATAAGTCGCGGTGATGCGCGCCCCTACGGGTTTTTTGGGTTGCACGACTCTTCGGGACGGTGTACGAGCGGCGGGAGGGCGACGGGGCGCCCCGTGGCGTCGCCTGCACCCTAAATCACTCAGATTATCCCCGGTTTTCCATGGATTAAAACCTTCGGGGTAATTACCCTAGCGGCCCTAGTGCAGCTGAGAACAGCGAGTGTATTATACAAACTGCTATTTAATTACGCTATTTAACTTAATCTTAATTTAACTTATCTCTCTGGATTCGCGGACGCTGGTTGCCGCGAGCAGCACGCGGCGCACGTTACTGGCTTAATTTATCGATTGCGAGAGAGCTCATTGTTGATTTCTCAATAAACCTTCGTTGTACGATGCACGCGAGGCGTGCGTTTCGGCGAAAGGCGTCCCGACGAAGACCTCCGACGGCTCGCAGTCGAGCTGGCCGTAAAAGATATCTTTGTGCATTTTAATGACGAGCTCTATGTGCTCCTTAGCCAAGATAATTAAATGACTGCTACGCACGCACGCTGTATTAAACTCGCTCTAGTATAGTCGAGCCAATTCTCGAACATAGTTTAAATGTATTTAGGAAGATATTAACGATATATCTCGGGTCGGCAGTAGTAAAACATTTTTTATGCACGTAGAACAACACAAGATCTTTTGTAGCAGGGTGGTCGAGGAACCTCACACGAATCGTTGGATTTTAAATTTATTTCAAATTAACGACTTTGCCATCAGGACACTCCCACGAATTCTCAAAAGGGCAGAGAGGATGGAAATTTATTTCGTTCTAACCCTCTTCAAAATCGAAATGCCCCTCACGCAGCAGGTTCGAATATTAAACGGAGATTTTCACGAGTATACTTTGTATTTTTCTTATCCTCGGGATTGAAAAGTCTGAATATTCAAAATGCGAACTATGACCCGTGAAATGCCCTTTTTCTGAAAAAGGAGAATCTATTTATCTTAAAATGCACGTTTCATTACGGTATGGCGCGTTGTAGTTTTGGCGAGCTTGGCGAATATACGTTCTCTCTTGTTTTTCACGTCGTGGCCGGCTGCCTAAAAAGGCGTGCCTAAACAATGAAGTTTATGGGCTAAGGCCCGCGGGAGCGACCATTAAAACAATCGACAGTCGCGTTTGCTTGCGGGGGATGCAAATGCTGGCGCGAGCACAATGGCTTCTCTGAAGAAGTCGCGGCAGTAAATACCGGCATAATTGCCTGCCTTTCTCGCAGGGATGACTGATCCGCACAGTCATTTGGGCTTAGCGAACTCACGAATTGAGCTCAATATATGTGAATATTCATACATTTACATATTATGTATGTATACATATTATTATTATTATTATTATTTTATATACATATAATAGTAGTATAACATACTTAAGAAAAAGTAAAAGAATATGGAAAGATTCACATGTTTAATATAGAATATATAGATAGATGGAATAGGATATTTCAGAAAAGCTAAAATTTAATTTTATTCTTTATATTCTTTAATAAAAAAAGCCAGTTTTTAAAATTTCAGTTATTTCTTTCCATTTTTTGGAATGCTGAATATTGCATTTATAGGCTTAAAAAAATTAAAGAAAACAAGAAAACATAATTCTATTGCTTTACTATTAAAATAGTAATATTAATAATTTTATTGAGTATGATATAATAATATTAACATGTTTAAATTAAAAATATATAAGAAATTATAATAATCAATTTAAACGCGACAAAAAAAAGCAACTACTGATCGGAAAGGAAGAGAGAAAGAAATAATTAAATCTTTAATTAATGTTTTTAAAAAAATGTGTTGAGTAGAAATCTTTTTTTTATTAAAATATACATTAATTTATGTATCACAGTAGAAGTATGTATGTATAATACAGCAACGTTGGATAAAATAAGTTTCCTATTTTTTTTTAGAGAGGATAAAATAAGTTTTCTATTTTTTTAGAGAAGATAAAATAAGTTTCCTGTTTTTGTTTAGAGAGAAAGGAGGATGTAGTTTATTGCTAGAAAATGCGGATTAGATGTTGATGCTGTTAGCAGCAATTACGTTAATGAAGTTACGGAGTTAGGAATAGAATACCAATGTGTCGCGCATTACCGCGGGAACGAATCACCACCCGGGAGAAAAAGCGGGCCTATGGTACCAAAGCAAATTATGCCGCGCGCGCATATGCGTCACCACGCCCGCCAAATGGCCAATTCGTGTTTGCAGATTGCCTCTATCTCGGCACCCTGTCGCGACCTGAGATTGCAGTTTCCTCTTTCCACCTTGGACGAAAAGGAATAACCTGGGACGTCGACCAAATAAGAACGACCTTGTTTTTCGTTTCTCACGATGCCTCTCGAATTCATGGCTACGCTTAACACTTGAAAAAAGTCTGTAAATAGTCACATTAAATGCAAATTAATTACGATAGTTCGTGCACCGCCATGCGTTATCATTATGCGTACGGAGTTGACTTTGCATCGATTCTTCGCGAAGGCGTGAGATCGACACGAGCGAATAAGTGAAATATTCGCTCTCGCTGGAGGCCAGTGGGCGCCACGCCTCCACGCCGCGCAGCTTTCCTGAAAACCGTGTCGGCGCTAAGGCACCGAGCCGGATTAAAAACGCCGTCGGGAACTGGTCGCGCATTATTATCGCGGCACAATGGCGGAAACGGCGGTTCGATTGCGAACTCCCTCTCCCTCCTCCTCCCCCTCGGGTCGTTTGCGCCAGGCTTTATTAGTCCCCCGACCGACGTTCCTTTTCTCCTGACTGCACCGATTTAATTCATGACGAACAGTCGGCGCGAATACAAACGTGTTTTTAAACACGCCGAACCACCGGCCGAGAATCGAATTCCGAGAGTAGCGAAAACAGCGATAAATCGCCGATTATCGTGCTTAACGTCCTTCCTTTTGCGTGCTCGTTTTCTTTCATTGCGCGTGCAGCCGCGACGACGCGCGTATGTCGTGCGTGCGCATCGTGCGAGCACGCACGTGCCCCGTTAAGGATATCCCCGAACCGCACGTCATTTGTGAACGAAAATATGCAAAGCACACGCATGACTTTAAACGTCCATCATTGCTCCTTCTTGTAGGACTTTGCGGAAGTATTAAAGTTGAATATAAATCATTTTCAGTGTATAATTTAACAACCTGATATTTAACTAGAAGTTAATTATCAAAGCGTAAATATGATTCATAAATTGCGGCAAATTTTTAATGAAATTTCGTTTTTGCATTGCACGAGGTATATGCAAGCGTTGTATTTTTCGAAAATAGAGAAGGTAATTATTTTTCAGACACGTGTACTCAGTATCTGTAAAAGATTCAATATTCGTTCACAGTCCAGTTTATTACAAGGTTACTAATCGATCAAGTCATATATTTATTTTACAAAATCAATGCCTGTTTGCATTCGATAAAATTCTTCTGATAACTATCACGATAAATATATCGCTTCATCATATAAGTTTGGAAAGTTTGCCCGTGGCTAACCAATTAAGGTGTCCACCACAATTTTTCGAAATATGACTTATAATATGTTCCAGTGGAAATATTTAAATTGTTAATATCCTTTAATAATATATCATCATGTTCATGCACAATATAAGAAGTACTTTGTATGCTTCTCCAATCTTTTCTTTGATAATCTGACAACTTTGAGCCAAGATATTTTTTTACGGTTTTTTGTCTCTTTTTATTTATTTAATTCTATTATTTCTTAACTTTTTTTTTACTATAATACGTCGATATAGATATTGATAATGCAAGAATCAAAACCACTTTAATGAAACGTTGCCTATCTTGCCAATACATCCGCGTTCGAAGACATTTACGAGCAACTACATTGCGTATAATCGCTCGTACAGTACCATTATCGAACATCTCTGGAATGTGAATAACTACCTCTACCTCGCTTTTTCAATACAATGGAGTTCGATGAACTTGGCATTACGATTGTTTTCAATATCGATTAATTCGATTCGCCGTGCATCGAGCAATGCCACCGGATGCGCTTGAAGATAAATCCAGTGCGAATCTCGCGATAAGGTAGCTGTGCGTTTTTCATAAAAGTTCAGTCGACGGTCTAAAGGTCTTTTTACCGAGGGCTTTAACGTGGACCTCGGATGTAGTGGACCAGTCAAGTTACTCCGAAATCCGGTGGGCCCTCGAGTTGTTTAGGCTACGTCGAAGGATTAACGAACTCCCGGCGTCGAGCTAAGTCGAAAACGTCTCATGAAATATTTCTAAACAGGCGCGGGCGGTTCTCGTGAGACTGTGGAGCCAAAGCATGCGTATAATAATAGCTAATAAAGTGAACGTAAAAATGGGGGAGGGGGTCCGCGGTAGGGCAGGTGGCCTTTCGGCCCTCCACGAGAGAGGCACACTCCTCTCGCTCTGCCCGAAAACCAAACTGGTGCCCTCGCCTGCGGGCCCACGCGAGAGAGCAAAGAGTCTCCTCCTTCGCCTCTCTCCCTTCTCGAAGTGGCTTTTGTCTGCCCGGTCTGGAGCGACAAAAAAATAACGCGCTGCGAGGAGAGATCCGTGGGCTTCTCTCGAACGAGAACTTAAAACGTTCTTTAACCTTTGAGTGGTATCCTGAGAGAGAACACTCGAGACAGGCCCTTCGTTATCGAGGACGACGGCGGGCGTCGCGCCGGTAAGAACAACTGAGTACTCATCCAAATATAAAGATAAAAATGAAGGCTTTTTTATTTATTTCGAAGCGAATATCTGATCATTAATAATAATTAACAGAGAAGTAATAACAAAACCTAATAATACAATAGTTTTTTAAAATAAGTTTAGTACTACGATACAAGATAATTTTGCAGCGTTTCAATAGAGGTATTACAAGGGGATTTCTTTGCTGCCAAGTCGCATTGGGTATATAAGGATATAATCGCGAGAGAGACTCGGGGGCGCGCACGTGTGTCAGGACATGTTGCATTATTATGATATAAGACCCGCGTGGCCTGCATAAAGCACACGCCGCTGTTCGGACAGTCAGCTCGCACGCTGCCGAGAGCGTTCTTCGGAATATACGGCGCCACATTACCGTCAGCGCCTGGCTCCTACGATCCCGCTTCGTCGCTCTCTTCGCAGCGCGGTGCCTCGTGCTCTCGGATAATTTAGCTCTAAGATCGCAGCCATCGCGCAACGGTCGCGACATAAAATATATACGCGCGGGCCGCCACGTATAATTCCTCGCGCCCACGCGAGACGTTATGTTTCCTATTGAGTTATACATTCGACGTTTCGTATCTGCGACGTAAAACTTTACGTCCGCGCGTGTTCGTGCCGTCGACCGTCGTACCGCATGCGAGAGCATGCAGGCCGCGGTGTATATGTACAGCTAAAGCCTATTTTCCGTCGCGTACGGCGCGTAAATGCGCATAAAGAGTCGCAGTATAAAATTGAGCGTATATGCACGCGAGCCTCGCGCCGCGAACGAACGAGAGGCTGACGCATTGTTAATCTTAAGAGCGACACGCGCTTACGTAAACTCCGTCGTGAGCTCCGGGCGCGCTTTACCTCGTGCTGAGATTCTTATCGCCGCCCGTTTACATCCATTTATTAACGCCGAGCGCTAAACTTTCCCGCGTGCACGCGCGCGCGCGCGCGTTCCGATAGCGCCGTATCCACGTGCGCGCGCTGAAATACTCGCTCGTGTCCGACGACGATGATGATGCTGACGACGACATAGCCTTATTTTATTGCCGCGAGATATGATCTCTGATAAAAGCGCGTCTTCTCTCGACGGTTCGTCGACGCGATCTCGCGTCTTCGCAGCCGACACTATGTCCAGTTTTAGTGCGCCGGATCATCGTAAAATTTCATACTTTTCGCCAACGAGAAATAGTCCTGCGAGAGAGAGAGAGAGAGAGCTCGAATGCGGAGGGTTGTGCCGCGGGGTTGGGGGAGAAAAAGTACGGGGAAAGAGAGTGATCGGCGAACGAAGATGGCCCCTAGTCCCCGCTTCCCGCCCACGCGGCCAGACAGAATAAAACTACTCGAGGACGGTCGTAAGTACCGAGGAAGTACGCGCTCGTGCCGGTCCCGAGGAGAAACGACGCGTGGGGAGGAATCGGCGAGGGCGAGCGAGAGCAGGATGAGAATGAGAGTCGTGACGATAGAACCTCACGCGGGGCAGCCGCGGGGGATGAGGAGAAGGAGGAGGAGGAGGATGAAGAGCGCGGCGTGCCGGCTACGCCACGTAACGCTGTTTTACAGCTTCTTCGGTCCAGTTGTTACGTTAATGTCCTCATACCGCCCGGCGTGGGCGCAACCGATCCGCGACACGGCCGGACATTACTTCGCGTGCCACGCAATTGCGTGCGAAGGGCCTAAGTTACGATTTACGAGGCGACGGCATAAGGACGGACGGAGGTGAGAGTCGTGAGAGAGCCATTTATTCTGGGACAGCATCCCCTCGGGCCGATGATGATACAGCACGTACACGGAACTTTCTAAAGCGATTCGATATCATATATGGTGTATATTTCTAATTTTTATTCGTAATATGTAACTAGTTCTACGGATGGGGTATATTCTTTAATGCAAAGGCGATATTCAGGCTCATTTGGATCCGGAATGGCTGGGTCCTACCAACGCCGCAACCTGCCGTGGGCCGTTCCGAGTCTCCTCGCCCACGCGTCGATACTTAGCGGCAGTCCTGCTGCTGCAAAGACGGTTATTAACGATTATTACGTTCCGGCTATTCGTCGATGAAAAAGCTGCGTCGAACATCGACGGACGGTCCGCGCGAGTCGTTTGCGCCGAGCCGAGCGACGGAGATTCGTGCGCGCGGCGACGAGAGATTTATTCTCCGGCGCGGCGAAATAAATAAAGCTTCGAGTTTATACGCAAGAGAGGCAAGCAACGGGGGAGACTGATGGCTAATTACCGAGACTTTACGCAGCTAGAGAAGGGTGATTACCCGCGGGACGCGGTACGCATCGCCTAAACGGATTGTAAATTTCACCGGAGCCGACCCCGCGTGACCCTCTACCGGATACGTTCTTAATTTTATGCTTTCCTTTGGTACTTTCGATGCCTGCGAATATAGGCGTATTAATAATTTAGTATGCGACGCGTGGCAGGTAGGGATGGCACGTAAATTATCTGATGCGGCCGTTGCGGCCGGATTTATGGGACGATTTCTGCGCACGTTTATTCGTTGCGTGAAATCTATCTTTATCCCACAGAATTTAAGTATTAATTTTACCTGATAATTAGCATTATAATGCATGCAGTGAATCATAACATATCCGTCGTATTACCTCACGTGAGATCTCTAACATTCTCATGCCGCTTTATGTTATTTTTGCAAGCTTTGTTGCGCATTCCTACACGTTCAAATCCTCAATTCAAGTTTCGATAATACATACTTTGGTCATACCGCCTTAGTATTATTTTGTATTTGATTTTAAGCCAACAATAACATTTTTCGTTAGTCATCGCGTTGAGAGAAATTTTATTAAGAACCTATATCCGCCTATACCTAAACGGCAAACGTATAAATAACTTGGTGCGCATTCGTGAAGCGGGTGAGGAGGAACTCTACGAGGGTACTTTCCGAGATCAGGTATCCCCGAGCACCAGCCTCTTTTCCTCCCGACAGAATCGCTCCGTGGTGAAACACGGCAGGGACGCCGCGCGTCCCGTGTTTTCCGCCCCACCCACTCTTTGTTTCCATAAATCACGACCCGGCGGAGTTCCGTCGAGAATGGGCAGGTGCTCCTGCACCCACTGTCACGCTCCGTGCACCCGTGCCCGCAACTCTTCCTCCTCCACCTCCGCCTTCATCCTCGTCCTTTTCGAATCGCCAGCCTCCTCTCCGGAGTCTCTTTCTCCTCTCGTCGTCTCGCCTGCGTCCCGTTCTCCTTTAAGTGCTTTTTTATGTGGTTTCGCCGTTTTCTTTCGACTTGTATTTTTTTTCCTCCCGTTTCGCCCAACGGCGTCCTCCCCTCCCCCTCTCTTCGCCCCCCCGCGCCGTTCCCGTTCTCCAGCGCGCGCCTTCACTTTTAGGCTCCCCGGCGTAATTACCGCGTCTTGCGGTTTGCTAGCGGTTTGTCGGTGGGACCTACAGGTGGTCCCTCGTGAAAACCGTTCTAGGTAATATTCAGGGACCACGAGACGGTGCCACTCTTTCGTCTTTGCCGGCCGCGGCTAATGTCTCGGAACCGCTTCGCGAAAATTTGCGATAACCGACTATCACCTGCGGTCCAATCACTTCTCAGAACTGTCTTCTGCTGTTTTTGATCATTATTCTGTCGCGAAATAGGAGCACGAATGTTTAAAAAAAAAGTATTAAACTTTCGAAAGTTCTTATCGATGTTTCATACAAATCCAGGAAATATATGTATATATCATTAATATACATATATTGTACGCACAAAGAAAAGATTATTTGACTTTAGATGTAGTTTTTATTTAATACGTATAATAAAATAGGTATTTATTAACACTTTACGAAGAAACTTAATAATGAAATATTTGTATATTTTTTTATATAATCTTATTTTGAAAATTTTTACTAGTATAGCTGTACATACACATTTATCTGCTTAACTCAACTTGTTTGTGTTTACCGAATCATTTTACTTCCAGTACCAGCATAATTGGCACTTCAACACTTGGCGACTTGAAATACTTCGATTCGGATCGGTAACCCGTTGCATTCTCGGTGCATTCGTCGCGCCCGAGTCGACCGACTGCATTTCGTTCGAACGAACAGGTGGCATCGATTACCGTGGCATGTGCCCCGAAACTTCCGCGATTTTTTTACCTCGGGGAGGTAATAAGGGTACACGCACGTAATCCACACGCGCGCGTAAATATAGCACCGCCAGAGTAATCTCGCCGAGGAACGAGGGGCTAGTCGATTTACGTCGAGGGGGAGAGTCCGCTCGCGTTTGGTCCGCGTCCAATTCGATACGACGACGGTTTAATACTGGGAATAAAGATATTGATAAAGTGCGACGAGTGCCGCAGGATTTTACGATTTTTACGGCAGGATATTTCGTTCGCTGGTGGGATCCCGTACATGGGAAATTGCACGAACGCGTTCTTCTTGGTGCGCCATTCGCGCATCGTTATTTCGCGATGTACAGCCAACTGTTTTACATAAGCATACGCTGTAATTGCTTCCGTATATTGTACATATCCAAAAATCTGTAGATGCAAACTGTGACGTAAAAGTCAATCTCGGATCTTTATACATAATATGTCCATTTCTATCAAAGATTCAAGATTAATGATTGCGTTCTCAAAGACCGACAGTAATCGGCTCGCAGTTTACGATAGCTGAAATTTAGAGATTTGAAAATTAAGAATATTATTAGGCAATCTACATTTAGTCTCGGCTGAATTCTTTCTTCCTTATTATTTATTGTACACATATATCGGCCTTGTTTGAAAAAGTTTGTTATTAAAGATTAACTTTAATATCGGTTCAACTTACTTCTTATCTTCTTTTGATTCTTAGAACTAAAAAAAAGATATAAAGTAAGTTAAACCGAGATTGAAGTTAATCTATACATTGGTAGAAATGGACATTCAATTTTATATTCTCTTCAATTTATATCCAAAATATTTTTTATTCTTGTTGCTCAGATACCTATATGACACACACACCAGAATATTACAAGTAAATTTGCAAAATTTTCCTACAACATTTAATATGCAATTTTTTGGACTAGGATATCGGAAAAAAAAATTTTTATATATCGTTAGACAGTGCGAAAAAGGCATCACGTATTAGCCTGAGAAGCGGTGCCAGACGTACTATTACCTAAAAATTACTTCAGTGCGAATCAGATTGCTACATTCAAGTGGGCGGACAGACATCACGTTCCCAACGGCTGTCTGCACCTTTTCATTGCGAACGTGTCTAAAACGCGTGAAAGATCGGGAGCCTACTACTCGACGCGCGGATATCACGAAAGCGTCTCGGAGGAGGGGGAGGTCGATTCCGGCGGGTAACCTCGATACAAAGAAAGAGCGTTTCTACTCGCGCGAGTCATCGGTACAGGGCTCGGACGGACGTGCAGACGCGATGCACTTTGACTTTTACGCCGAAATAAACGTTTTATAATGATGCTGCAGTATCTCGGGAACTTGTTTCGTCCATTAGTCGACGGTGCACCTGTAGCGTGAAAGCGAGTGTGGGGGTGTGCGCTCCGAGAAAGGGTTGGATTGCCGGGGATCGACCCTCTAATTTGTACTTCCCGAGGCGGACCTCTCCTCGGTTCAGACCCGCTCGGGGTCAAAGCTTCAAATATAGCTCTTTAGCTACCTCCGACCGGATGTGGTCCGTTAAAAAAGATAAATCGTATCTCTGGAGAATATAATTCTATGCTTATATAATAGTAATTTCTAAAATATGAAATACTACTTCCATATTATTATTTTTATTATTCATACATATTACGGCATGCGTTAAATATTCTCTGGACCAATCAATTATTTACGTTATAGGTCTTTAAATAATCATTCGAAGGAGCCGGTTTCGAAAAGTATAGCAAAATTTCTGCCAATAGATCAACGAGTGTTCTCTCCAGCGATAATTTCCCTGTGTTTTTTTTTCGTGAGGAAAGTCCGGTGGCGATAACCTCGCGATCGCACGCGGCGGCTAACGATTTCATACTTCGTCACGAATCTTTTGCGCGGCGTGAAACCCGTATCAGTGAAGGGAAGAGACCGAAGTCTTAACTCTCCCCGTTCTTCGTCGTCGCGTCGCGCGGCGTGGCGCTGAATTCGTGAAAGAACACCGGAATTTATCGTCGCGACCGTATTTACTGCTCGACCGGTATGAATATTCAGCCGGGTTTATTTTACGTGCTCGCCGCTTCCTCGTGCACATGGCCGGGTTCAAGGGTTAATGAAACTCGCCGAAAAAAATGCAAATAAGATGCCCGCCGCCGTGAACGTCGACGCTGTTATGCTCTTCTCTCTCTCTCTCTCTCTCTCTCTCTCTCTCTCTCTCTCTCTTTCTCTTTCGCTGATGTGGCCACGTTGCGGCGTCATCAGCCCTCGAAAGCACTCGTCCGCGGCGCACTGCAGGCCGATAAAAATATCCGAAAGCGCAAATTAGAGGCCCCGCCACGCTCGGCGAATTTGCCCGGCAACCTTTCACGTTTGGGTCTTGTACATGGCTCATGTAATGACCGAAAGTATACTTTCTACTAAATTTTTATGCGAACGAGATATATGTATTGACGCTTCGACCTTCGTTTTTCGAAAACGAAAGATCATTGGACGATTAAATGAAATTTTAATCTGTTTTTCTTTGATTTTTATTAGTTTGTTATATGATAGTTATACATGAGTGTTTTGTACCATTGACAATCGAGATCGAAAAATTCGATGGATGAGATACACTTTGCTTTAAAGTACGTTGCTATTGATGAGATAATTGGATACGATTGTGACTCTTTTGATAAATGAACGATGTGATTTCACGGTCACAATCTTATCGTCAGCATGATTTTTCTTAGCATTGTAAGTACAACGAATGGAAAGAAGGTCGAGAAGTTATTCGATTAAAATTATCGCGACTCAACAGGGATTTATGCAACCTGCTGCGCCACGCTCGTCAATTTGCGCACGCACGCGTGTACTTGGAGAAGGCAGGTGCGTATAACACGACACGTTCTCAGCGAGTGCCATCTGGCAAGGTGGCGTTTCCGCGACCGGAAGCAGGATGTAAAACGATGCTAATTGATAAGTAGCGAAATCGTCGGAGTTGAGTGCACGAGAGGCGTTCACTTTTTAACGGACAAACGCGGCTAATTTGTACATGCAAACAGGGGCGGAAGAGTTGCGTGAAATTTCGTTAAAAAAAGTTTGAAATATATATTCTACTAGGAGAATCTACTCGCGATTTCTTTCATAAAAACACCGTGGTCAATTTATGAATTATCTGCAAACATCAGTAAAATGCAAAAGAAATGTATTTAAATTAATTGCTGCCACACAAACGCTATATGTTGTATCGTATGAAATGTATTTTGACGACGATCTCTAAATTGTACGCCTAATTAGATTTGGCGAGTACCTCACAAATATTCTGTTGAAATGTTTATACAGGTATTATATATATATAGATACAAATGCAGCTGCGATCGTAAAATTCCATCCCGCTGTCGCGCGGTGACGTTTCTTTAAATATCTCTTTTGTCCACGCTATAGATCGTGAAAGTGACCGCGAGGCACGAAGGGAGAAGAAACATTTGGAAAGTTATATTGCGCGACCATAGGCGCGCGATCGGTGATTTACGTTGCTAATAAAGTTCTCCGAATTAACATAATACTCGACCGGGCCCGTTCGGCCCGCGGTCGCTTTCCCGCGTTTAATACTCCGCAATAATATGACGTGATTTATCGTCACGCCCATTCGAGTTCGTTTCAAAGAATTTTTCCAAATGACGATTATCAGCCTTTAAACCCCTTGAGAATACTTTAAGCAAACACTGCCCTTTTTCTAATAAATCTAATTTAATCCTACGCAATTGTGCGTCCGGTGCGATTCGTTTAACTTTATATTACGTGTAGGAGAATTTCTCCGTTTGTATATTAGTTTCTTGAGTGTGTTGAATGAAAAGTCCAGGCCAAAGGCTGAGGTTGGTACCGCCTCCACTTTCCGGGCCACGCAGATAATGCAACATAATTTATGTCCACCTTGGACGTTGCAACGTGTTACGAAAAGTTCTGTCACCGCGTATAGGCATCGGTAACGCGTGTTAATTATCTTGCATTGTTTTATTTTTATGTGTATAAACTATATTACAGAGTTGCCCGTAATTTACCGCCTCAATATACAGGCCATGTTTCAAATGGATTATTCGGATACACATCGTTATTTTGTTTGTGCGAAAAAGAATCTCGAAGAAATGATTTAACAGTTATCTCACCTTAAAATTTCATATGCCGCGACGAATCGTCAGAACGAATCGCCGACTGATGTGCAATCGTCAACGAGCGACGGAATTAACGAAATCCGCCGCATCTGCATCATTTCTCACTCTCCCGAAACGGCCGAAATCGCGCTTAACGATGTAAATAAAGTGTCGCCCGTAAAATAACAATTAAACGGTGATATACGGTCGGCGAGGGTTGAAAGTCGCCGCTCGAGGCATACCTGTTGGCGCAATACCGTTACGATTTTTGTTCGGCGGAGGTGGAGCATATACCCAGCGCATTAACGTCCAAAGCATTCTTCGGTGGCTTATTCCACGATACAAAATTTAATCCCACGATTTACCTGCCAATGCGGCTTTTGGCGTGCCGCGCGCCATTAAGGGTTCTGCGTCTTTAATATCGCGCATAAAACGCACGAAAGAATTTATAGGTATCCCCCCCCACTGTATTTATTCGACACCGTCTTAAGAGGGTTTCTTCGACTCTCGGAAACACCACGGGCATTCTCATCGCGGGTATTATGCCCGTATTTAACGGGCGTGCTGTTTTGTTTCGCCGCACGGTAGAAGGAGGACAGCGACGATGGCATATACCTTGGGGGAAGAACAAGGTGGA
The DNA here is from genome assembly GCF_000956235.1 of Wasmannia auropunctata. Lineage (NCBI taxonomy): Eukaryota > Metazoa > Arthropoda > Insecta > Hymenoptera > Formicidae > Wasmannia > Wasmannia auropunctata. Next base: position 7,197,754 of record NW_012026784.1, read on the forward strand.
ACTGAACAGGAATGGAATAAGTAGCGGTAAGAAAATCGGCGCCGGACTTTCAGCTTACCGGTCGCCGGCTAATTAGGCGTAATTAAATCCGCGGAGGTCCGCTCGCATCTGCGGACCTTGCGTGTCCCTCGTGTCCGGCGGATAATGGAAATCCCGCTGCGCTTATGGGTCGCGGGGAATATATTGTGCGATTCCGTGGAGATACCTGTACGAGTTAGAACAAACGGAGACGCGAAAATGCCTTGCTTTACTTGCAGTGCGAAAGAATATTTTGTAATTATAATTTCAATCTTTGCTAAGAATAGATAAGTTTCAAGAGTACACAATTTTTAAATAATTACTTGTAATCCATAACGAAATTAAATATGCTAGATATCTGTAGAATATTTATGTCTTTGTGTATGCAAGAAATGTTTTCTTGTATATAAAAATAATCCCGCGCTAAAAAAAAGGTTTTCTGAAGACACGACAATACACAAGTCGTGGAATTATTTATATCGCTAAAATTATGACACTCTCGAGTGATAGTTGAATTTATTTTCGCGGATGAATATTGAGCATCTTGCGTATATCCATCCGGACGTAGTACAACTTCCCGTGTAGCGTCCAATTACTATGATTTTCTAAGTAATAAATCGCCGAGAGAGGTCATCCCACATTTCCGCATTTCACGGTTGATAATTACAGGATATACCATGTGGCAGATAGCTAATCGATAGTAATATTGTCGGCGATACCATCATAATTACTTTTCACTAATTTCTTTAACGCAAAAAAATGATTGACGACTACGTAGGACTTTGGCGACGTGTAAATTTTCTTTCGAAATGTATGTCTCGTTATTAATGCGCAATTATTTCTTTTCATCAAATTTTTAAACGTAAATATACTCGTAGATAATATATCAAAATAAAAAATATGTGACGATTGACTATTAATACGTAAGTTCCTTTTTGAAATTGAGAAAAAATGGCATTTCGTGTGCCCAGCACTTTTGCTTGTTAAAAAGAACTTGCTGAAACGTGAAATTCCAGAATTTTTCTTATCTTGCTGTCCAACGCTACAGCAGAATTAATTTGGCAAGTTACACGAGGCAAGCGGGATCGAGGGCTTAGAGGCGGATCATTAATTAGAGAAACGACCCTATACTAAATATACCATAGTAGCCATTGAAGACGATTCATTTGTATTTTAAAGATTAAAAAAATCGAATATATTCTATAGAAGAAACATAGATTTAGGTATCTCTTACAAAATTCTGTGTTATCTGTGATTCTTTTACATTTATCTATTTAATTTTAATTTGAAACTATCGGAAAAATATATCCAAATTCATTACGCGATACATTGACGAATTCACGGTTTTTACTTCAACTATTCATTTATATACATATATTTATTAACGTTGCAGTATAACGAAGACGTATGTAGGTAATAAAATCAAATTAATTGCTTATATCATATATTTGTACCGCAATCGCGTTTGCATTGTCGCAAATTATCGCGGATTATTCTGATTCCCGTCGTCCAGCATCCGGCGCGCGGATTCGCGCCGCTTCTGTTCGGCGTGCGCCGTGGAGAGTGGCCCCGCCAATTAAAAAGGCACACACGCGGAATCCCGGGGTTTCTCCGTCTCTTTGATCGCCGACCGACGGCGCAGAAAATTAATTCGGCAAATTACGCGGCACGGATAAGCGGGGCGAGAGCGCCGAGCACCGGCGGGGTCAGCCGATTCGCCCGTAGCCGTGTCAGCGGCTCTCTCTCGCATACGCGAGCCTTTAACGATATGGAACGCTTGGAAGGTTACGCCGCATATAACTGTCGACTATCCGAGTGCTCGAGTAACATTCCGAGCATCCCACGAGTGGTCACGCGATATTCCTGCGGGGTCCTGAAACATTCGTTTCTATAAGACGGTTGCATTATCCCGGAATCCGCCCGACGAATCGTCCTTTCCCACGAAGGATCCCTTCTCATCCCCTTCGTTCTCCGACCCGCCGCGCTCTACCTCCTTTAACCGCGGCCTGGCGTGCCCTTGCCCAAGAGAATTCGCGTGTGCATAACTCCGCGTCCTCCAATTAATTATCCGACGTCTAATTGCCACAATAATTATGAGTGCGCACGACGAGCAATAAAATGTAATCGTGCATATGGAGATCCAGCTTTGGATCGCGGTTTATGTCCCCCCCCCTCCCCCCAATTCGAATAACAAGACAGCCAGACCTCGGAAGCTTATCTCCATAGAAGTCTTACAAGAATTCGGAATAATTGATACAATCGCGTATATTGGTGAATCTCGTACACATTGGAAAGTAGAAAATAAAACATGTATTGTGTGAATGCTATTTGCTTTATTCTTTGAAGTTTTACATTGGCAGAATATCAATATGACTTTTATCAAGATTGATTAATCGAAGGTGCGTTATTATATATAATCCGATTTTATATAATTATTTTTTAACGAATATTCGAATTTATTGGCACATTTGAATTCCTGTTATACGCGCTGCGGCAATTCTTTTGGATAGCCGAGGTAAAAATTATCGGAGCCCCGCGGTATGCGTAGTGAGATTTGTGGAGAAGTTGGACGAACTCGTAAAGCATTCAGCTGGAAACGCACAAACCCGCGGCGCCGAAAAAAGAGAGGATCAAGGATCCTTCGGCTTTCGAGCATAATTTTCAGCGGCATCGGCTTTTTCGGTTGATGGGCAAACCACCATAAATAAATGCCGTTTTTACGGCTGCCAAATTGGGCATTTAAAGTACATTCGGGTTTTACTGGCTGTAGGGTGCGCGTTTTCTACGCCGTGACCCTTCTTCGACGGGAGCGTATCAACCTCTCTGGCGCCACCGAAACGAGGATTCCAATCCGCAAAAAGACAATCGCGAGTATCATTCGATCCAAACTTTCGAATCTCTATATCGCGTTTATTGAACCGCTGAGTGCAAGAACTTGTTTCTTCTAAATCATTTGGATTCGACTTTACAACGTACGACCATTTTTTATTCTGTCGATATTGTAGCAGTTTTTTAATTTCACAAAACTTCCAGCGCGTTTGAGAGACTGATTTATTATAATTATCATGTTGTTGCCTTTATTTTTAATATCTAAAAATTTCTCACGGTGGAGAAACATTCGGTTACATCCCCGACCGCATAACTACCGATTTCATTCATTGTGCGATCATAACCTCATCGAAACCCTCGGATGGAATCTCGTTTCTCTTATTTCGATTTGCCGCCATTTGCCGGAGGTACCAATTTCTGGCGGACGAAATAATACCCGCAACGCGCACTGGCCTCTCGTATCGTAATCATCCAGATTTCCGTGAAAAGAAACGGTGGCACGTTGTGGCACAACGATCGCACTTTGACTGATTTTGAGCGCCTTAAATAACAAAGACTATTTTTGTCTCGCGACGACGTCACTCTCTCAGTAATTTCTTGATCGATCGAGATGCAAATCGGGACCTGTGGCGGTCGCTTAAGATGTTACAAAGTCTGTCCATTCGCGCGCTCTGCGTCTATATTAAACATAATAAAAAGCTGCCGAAGAGATAATAAGATGTTTTACATTATAAACGCCGTGATTGCCCTTGCAGCGAGAAAATTGCCGTGCTTGTTCGACGGGGAGCGTCGCTTATGCGCGTTCGTACCTCGGGCTGTCTTTCTTACGCGTCCGAATATATAAAACGCGTTCGATGCAGCACCTCGCGGTCCTATCGATGCGCCATGAAATTGCCCCGCGGGGAAAATTACGAGTGCTTAAACCAGACCGCGCGCGCTGTCGTTTGCCTTCGCTTAGATGGAGGGGGGGGGAGGGGAAGGAGGTAACAACCTGTAAGATTTAGTCTCGTCTGTTTTTAATGATCAACGAGACATGGATCGTTACGGGAACGAGGGGAAAAGGGGGAGGAACAAGGCGAGGCGAGGCGGAGACGGACGTCGTGAGTTCTCTCTTGCGGTGGCGCGTGCATTCCGATCTGCATCTCAAACGGTCCGATCGTCATTCGCATTCATGCGCTTACATTCTAATGAAATGTTATACGCGCATCCGCGCGTAATGACGCGTTTTCTACGCTTGGCGAGCGAGAGGAGACGCGGCCGCGGAAAAATCGGCGTGCGTGCGATCGCGAGCAAGTGCAAAAGCGCAGGTCCGCGGCTCGCAATCGGCGCAAGTGCCGGCCGTGAATCGCCGATGAGGTGGATAATGACGGGCGCGCGGACGCGATCCGGGATCGTGCGGGCGCCTTCGGGAGAAAAAGCCCCGGCGACGTGGTGGAAGGTGCGCGCGGGACGCGGCGGCGCGCGGCGCGGCGTTCGACGCGGCGGCCACCGGCTCTCGTTTGATGCGCCACGAATGAAAGATAATCGCCGCGCTCCGGGCGACGAAGGCGTCCACGCTCGGCGAGGCCGAGGCACACGCTCCGCCACGCTTCGTCATCCCCACCCGCGCCTTGAGGCACCTTCGCAGTGACCGTTCGTTTGATGGCCTTGTTTGGCAGTAAGAAAACGAAGTAACGCGATCGACATCGATGAAATCAGATTCGTTTCTTTGGCTTTTTGCGTAATTAACATACGGCAACGTGCCAAATTGACAAGATTGAATAATTGCTTACAGACAGAAAATATATATTAATAGTGATACTTCTATACTTTAGTAATATTTTTAACTAATATATGGAATCTTCTTTTTTTATGTTGCAGGTAAGTCCATGAAGGACATCGTTGATCAGCTTCGGTGAGTCGAGAATCAAATTATATATTGCAATTTTTTACTGGCTCAGCTCTCGGCTGTTCTTTCAATATGAATTTTATCTTAACGATGCGCCAATTTTCTAGTGGCCGCGCTTAATAAGTTCGAGTCGCGCGATATGAGAACTAATTCAATCGTGGCTGCACGAGTTATTTTCCGGTAACGCACTTGGCCGCAGGGCGCTCATTTACCCTTGCGCTAATGTACGGTCTCTTGATTTTAACGTCCCTGCCCATTGGAAACTTTACGATTCTTCGTTTCCATTGGACTTTATGCGTGTTACGGGTGCGTCGTTGTCTTACCGGTTCGTTAGCGACAGGTTCCACCTTGCGTCTTCGCCGCGAAGAGAAAGAGGCGAATTATCTCGCTCGTCGCCACATCTGCTTCTGTCTCATTCGTTAAGATTTCGCAGTATGCAACCGTCACCATAGATTTCAGCAAATATTTTCATTACTTTTATTGCACACCTTCGCTCGAGCAAATAACACAACCGAAAACGCTCTCGGGCAACTTGTGATTTGTAGCGATATTATAAATCGAGCATATATTATAGTAGAAAAAAAACTTTAATGTTTGAAAGGGATTTTGTAGATGCAATCAATTTTTACTACAGTTAGAGTGAAATTACTTATTATTAAACGCGAGGTAAACATTTTTATTTTATCTATGCATCTACTAAATTATTTGCAAGAACATATTGTTTTACGATTTCGATTAATCAGAATTTTTCATTGTTGCGTCGGCTCATAAAATAGTGGTGCCTTTTAATTTATAGCTATTAATTATAAGTCGCTGTTTTTAGCCATCACGATTTTTTAACGTACGTAGAAACTTTATGACACGAAAGACCACGTTGAAAATATTCCGGCGAAACAACAAAGTCCGTTATATATTTACGTTTTGGCTGTAACGTGCGCGTTTTTTTTTTGCGCGCGACCGCCTCGAGGGAGATTACGCGAGTCCTCATTTCGCCACGCGCGGTTTCGAGAATATTTTACTCCTTACCTTAATCTCGGCAAGTCACGTTTTACCATCATTTACCCGCGCAATTTCATGCGCAATTTTTTTTATTCACTTGAAGGCAAATATATCAGAATCTCAATTCGATACGGGATAGATTGCTTTTTCCATTTCGCACGAAATATATAAATCGTCGTGGATAATCGTCCGATATCGCGACCAATTAACGGAATAGCGATCAAAGTCGAACGGTAATCAATTGCGAGCAAGTGCGCGAGAAAGAGCTATAGAGAGTATATCGCCGTTACACCGTGACGTTGGCGCTCGATCGAGACATTTTTTTTTTCGCGCGAAGAGATTTACTGCACGCCACGGTGGACGAACCCGCATATACGTGTAGGAGAACCCGGCGGCCACAACGTGCGTGTCCAGCCTCCACGGGGCGACCCGGTCGTTACGACTTCACGCTGACTTTTGCACGCACAAACTTGCGGGGCCGCCACGAGCGTTCGTGCAAATGAAACGTGCAACGCCACAAGTCCTTCTGCTAAGGCGCGGAGGGGCGGCAAGGCAAAGGCGGCAAAACGGAGCGAGTAAGAGCTGCCGCCTCGAGCTGATCCAGTAAAATTGCGTAGGTAGATTACTCGAGTTGTTACCCCTGCCCATTACTCGCCGCGCTCGTAGCACTTGGAGCGATCGACCGGACCAGAAATCAAGGCTCGATCGCGAGATTCCTCGGCTTTCACTCGGCGTTCCCGTACGGATGGTAATTTCTTTCAGATCGGTGTTCCCCCCCCCCCTCCCCGTCGAAGGTACCGAATATTTTGATTATCGACGCCCGTTGCCCGTAATGAAACGTTTGCGATCGCGCGATGCGAACAAGTTTGCGCTCGTACGTATCGCGATGCGAGGCTGAGGAATTCTCGTTACACGATGTGGGTATAATCAGTTTGTCATTTTTCCCCCGGTCTCCCTCTCGTCGACGAGAAATGTAGATAACACGTTGGCCGCAATGATAAATTATTGAGATGGGATATTTCTATAACCGCGCGCACAGAAACTGCGCTTTACACAGTACACAGCCGTCTCGCGTCGAGAGAACGCGTTTTTTTTCCTTTTTATTACCCAGGCGTTGTTGTTGCAAGAGATAGCAGCGGCTCAACCGCGAGGTCTTGCATGCGTTTCGTAACGCAGGCTCGCCGCAAATCCTCCGAAAATATCGCAACTCACGTTTCAGGAAAACGTGATCGATAAACGCGCGCTTTCTCCCAACAGGTGGTCCCCAGCTTTTGCGAAGCGCGCCTACGACGCCCGCGCCGGCTTTCCCGGTTCGCCCCTCGACGGCGGGGGTCCACCGCTCTGAGACTTTTATCCTTTGTAATCTCGGCGAGGCGGCATCCGCCGGGATTAAGAGTAGGGCCCCAGTCGAGATCGTGCTGACGCCGGGCACGCGCTTCATGCTGCGAAATAACGGTACCGGCACCGCTCGGACCGCCCGTCCGAGATTTTAAATCTCTCTTTCTCCGTCCCCTCCCCGTCGGGCATATAACCGCGCGCCGTATGGCGACCAAGCAAAAGCGGAAAGAGACAGAGAGAGAGAGAGAGAGAGAGAGAGAGAGAGACGAGGGAGGAATTCCGCCGCGCCTCCTCACAACAGATTGTCATCTGCAGGTGGACCGGCATGACGCTGGTGAAAAAGTGGCGCAGCGGTTAATCGCTACGGCGAATTCGCGGAAGAAGTCGCACGATCTCGGGAGAAAATCTCGGGTCAGAAAAGATTGCTTTGTGTGTGTGAACAAAAGCGTTATAAATATTTCGTAGGATAGGTCTCTCCATAAGAAATTTTACATTCTATATTTTCTTTTATCTTTTAAAACCTCTTTTTTTAACGAGAAAAGATTACAAAGGTTCTTGTGTTTACGTAGAAGAATTATCTTAGTTGGATTATGCATCTGCGGATTACAAGCAGGACTAATGCTGGTATTAGAAATGATTCAGGTATAACTGTAACAAATATGTTACAAATTCGTACAAATGCATCATTAAAAATTCTTAACTCAGTCATCTCGTCGATAAAATTTTATAAGTATTTTGCCACCTATTTTATACGCAGATAATAAAACTTAACGAAGAGTTTATGATCTCGTTAAGTTAAATTAACCGCGAATAAATAATCTCCGTTTCAGATTTTTTATACTTTGCGTGATAATTCAAGTGAGGAACAGGTTGCACGCCGTATAATGTCCCGCGGCGAAAATTTCGCTTAATTTACGAGAAATTGCATGTTTTCTTTTTTAATTAGCGGCCTTACGTAAGCGTATCGTTCTCGATAATTAAACATAATTGCCGAATTACGCTGCTGATCAGCGCCCGCCGCTGGATTTAAAGGACGCGTGCTTAATTGCAATCCAGATGCTACAGTATTCCATTGCAGGATTTCTGGTTTTGAAATTCTTTAATTGTCTATCTTTATATATCCGCGTAACTATTAAATGCATAAAATAATTTAAGATTAAAAATTAACTGAGAAACTAATTTAATAATAAAATTTAAATTACATAAACAATTCCAATTTTGAGTTATGCGCGATTAGATTTTGAAGTGGAATTTCTTGAGCTCCTCATTGAAAATTTCAAAACCCGCAAAGTCGCTGCGTGTCTCGACCCATTCTGGCTCGGTAAATCTTGACCACATTGTGGGATCTGCCTGCCAACGCGACGGACGGTGTATCTTGATGGGTGCAATTATCCAAGGACGAACGAGGAAGCGGCAGGTGATCCTTGCCCCGTAGAAGGTATTAGCAGATACACCGATTTCGTCAGGCCTGTCTGGAGACCCGGTAAAAACCTAAACTAGCAAATGCCTAGGATCTTAGGATGTCGGCCGACGTCTGTACCCTTCGCCCGAATCCATCTGCGCCATTTTCGGCAGGTGAAACGGAATATCGCGAAATGCGAGAGGAGAAAAAGGATTCGGCTATTCGTAGTCGCCGGACCGAGACGAATTTCGCGGCGAGACTCTCTAGCGGAGTTTTGTCCAAACCGCAGGACCAGATCAATATATTTTTTTGGTGTTTGATAGGTTTAAATAGAGGAATAAGATGAGGTTGGCTTGGGCAAATCGTCGAAAAGCTAATCTCTTGCGAAAAAGATCGAGGCTGGTCAAAAAAGCAAACTAGTAATTTTTGTATTTATTCTAACGTCATTCCTCGTCATTCTTTTTTATACCCGTATTTCAGACGTCAAACGTTGCACACGAAATACACATGTATGTTTTTATATCAAGATATGCGTCATGCCAAAAAAATGGGTATGAAGCAATCGGTTGTAAATCGGTCGCGTTATAGCTGTGTACGTGACAAATGAATAATATGTCGCGCCGCGTGTCAAATAAATATTATCACGTGCATTCACGTTTAATTCGTGACGCTGCCGCTTTATCAGCACTGCTTTACGAGCTTATGCAGACCGGACTAGTTATATCGCCCCTGTTATTTCTCTCGCATGTGGAATTAGAGCAAGGTACACGCTCAGCTGCGAATGCTTTACATTATAGCGGCAGGTGCCCCATTAGGGAATTCTTGAAACTAGTTCTGCACTCGCGTTGTTGCGTGCTTGCGCTCGCGATCCCCATTATTGGCGGATCGTCCGCGCGACGTTAAATGAATCAGCCACGACCGTTTGACGTTTCGCATCCGCGTCTCTCTCTCTCTAAAGCAGACCCGACGGGGATTTCGTGGATTATGCGGGGTACCCTCAGGGTGCCAATTTTAACTCTTTACGCGCTCCGGTGTCATTATACGGACTACATTGCGCTGCAAAATCTTAATTGGCAATTACCATAATGCGGCCGTTCTAATTTGTTGCAAATTGCTTCGCGGTTGTTGAGAGGCCGATCTATTTCGAACTTTAGCATACCTGCGATTTATCATGCAACAAAAATTACACACGTACATGAATCACAGCCTGTATTTGATACATTAGCAATTTATATTTTTTTTTTCAAATTGTTTAATGCTGTTTTTCTCTTTAGAATCGTCTGCGAGATTGTCTAAAATATTTTCACGATGCTCGCGAGCAACGAATGATGAAAATAAAGACACCATAGCTGAAACATTCGTGAGAATCGCGATGTAATAGCACGACAAAGAGGCACGTCAGAATAATTGCCGTTCTTGCCTCTTACATTCCCCCTACCTTTCATCTGCTATCGAGCAGATCGCCGCGCATGAATACTTTGCGCGAGTAAGTGGTCTGCGGAATTAAAGGAGACTCGCGTTAGTACCAATAATTTACACGCTGTGCGGGGTCTTCTTACGGGCGCGATGAAGAAAAAAAAAAAAGAAATAACAGCGCGCAATCTCTCTTAATGTTCAGCTACAAATTACATTACGTGGCAAATGGCCTATTACGCGAATTCTCAATCTAGTTCCCCGGCTTGTTCCGCATCTCAATTATCTTGCACGGACAGTTGGCGGCTTCTGGAAAGTATTCTTCTCGATGAGACGAATAAACGCTTTCAATCTGTTTGTACTTTTCTTACGGGCGCATCATGATAGCCGTCTTTTTAATTTTGCGTAATCAACGTGACGGTGCAATCTCGTGACGATGCGGCGGGCGTTTCCACTGTCGTCCACATCATCAGAAAAGTCATTTCAATAATAATCGTGAGTGAGAAAAAGTTCTGACGGTTCTCTCTCTCTCTCTGCTCTCTTCTCTCGAGGTTTCTCTTGATTTCTTTTTTTTCCATTCCTTCAGGCGACGATAGTCACCGTGTGACCGTTTCAAAACGAGTCGCACACTGCGGAATTACGAAGGATCACGCTGCAATCTTCGATTTGCAAAATTGTTCACACTTTCCTTCCCAACAAACGGAGAAACAACTTTTCGCCGTTAACTATTCAAACACAGGCTGCGTTACGTCAGTAAACAGCCTGTTACACAGTCATTGACTTCAGTTTGCATGCGCGGATGTATTTATTATAAAAAACTGTCAGCATCTGCTTCTTTCTCTGATCTTGTCATATATAATATATGTAGATATCAATGAGAATAATCAAATATGTATTATATATAGGTAAATTAGAAGGTATTAAGAAATTAGGTATTAAGAATAAAAAATGTCATATCTCTCCAGATAATGTTTAAAAAAATATTATCTTTTTAATATACAGAGTTTTTCATAAACATATATAGAATATTACACGTATTACGTATATCAAAATGTAATTAAAAAAAAAAAGATATGTGATATATTATTTATTCGATCACTTAAAAGGATGACTCACTCCTAGATTTTATTGCGCCATATTTTTATTGATTGCAGAGATATTCTTGAAGCTACCTGATGGTTCGTTCCGACATCAATTACGCGGTCAAGTGCGCCATTACGCACTTATATTCTAGTGTACCTTTATTACTCGGATAGTCTGCTAACATTCAAAACGTTTCGTTCAACGATTCTGTCTAGTTCCGCAGGCAGCCGAACTTTTTTTAATATCTCGAACTCACACCTGCCGACCGCCTGATGAGCCTGAGCCCTCAAGGACTAGGAATAGTCACGATTTTTTTTGCACCTCCGACTAATACATTTTGCGGGCTCCTTGAGTGTCATCTGCGCAGAATCTCAATTCATTTCTACCCGCCTTGTTCGCTCGGGATGATCGACGGTCGTGACTACCATTTTTTTCCCCGCCACGTTTTCTTGGAATTTATATCGCTTCTATTGCAACATTTCTCGTTTGTACGGCTTTTCGTCCGCGTGTGCGACTTGAAGAATGACCAGATTTGTGGTTTATCAAATTATCATTACCTTTGTAAAACACAAAAGATGTAGACTCGCGCGTTTACACGAAGAAACGTCGACGACAACGAATGACGATAATCGTTTTCAGACAGCTTCGATTCTTGCCCGCAGACTGATCGTTTGCCCGAAAAATATTCCCTTTTTTTCCCGAAACCTTCCGAGGTACGTTGCGAAGATCGGCAATAGGTTTAATTCGACGGAGAGATGCGAGTCCACGCGATGGCCAACACCCGCTGCGAAGGAACGGACTGCCTCGGAGCGGACCGTCTCCCGCAGCGTCGGGACGCCCCGAAAACAATTTCCTCGTCACGCGGAAATAGTTCGGTCCTCGCCCGGAGTTGGCCTGGGACCGATTCGAGGCACGTGCCTCGATCGATTCCCACGTGCTGCCTGCTTCGGACCGACCGCTTCTCTTTCTGCCTTCGTATTTTCGACCGTCGCGGCTCTATGAATAGATACCGGGCGGATACGCGCGGACTTTACGTAACCGTCCACGTGTGAGGGCTCCATTGTCTCCGAAAGTCTTTTTTATTTTTTTGCATACAAGGGTTGTCCTGGCACAAATTTAATTCGTTCAGCACTATTTTTCACGTTACATTATTTCGCAAATTTTATTTATAGAAAATAAATTAAGAATTAAAATTAAGAAATAAATTAATATGTAACTAAATAAATTACCAGTTCGTATTGTAAACAATAGTCAGGATAAGAGAGGCCAAAGACGAGCGAAATATAGGTGTAAAATCACATAGTTATATTTAAATATTAACTGACATCTATATTTCGCTCTTTCTCTCTCTCTTATATTCTGACTAAATTAATATGTTATACATTTATATGGTTTTCCAAAGTCACGTGACCAACTTCGAATTATGTTATGTAAAACGGCACTTTCTATCGGCGTATTAAATTGCACAAGGCAAGTGTGACCAAGAGTAATGGTCTGCATCATTAAAGTTCCTAAAAGCGATCGCCGATGGATCGGTTGTGAAATCGAACATTTTTTCCTACCGCAGCCGTGCACGACCGGGCCGGCACGTTAGGTCAGAATGGCCGGCAACCTTGCCGAGTAAATCGATGAAGTTATACACCGAAAGAGCAGCTGCCCGTCAATCATTGCCCTGAAATCACCGACGTCCGAAGCTACACGCGACGTCGGTTACTTTGCATTCCGTACCGCGTGCGTTAGCACGCTCTAGAAAACGTATAAGCAGAACGATCTCGAGCGTCCACTATTAATCTTAGCCGGGTCGAGGAGTAGCCATTAATATTAAAAGCGGGATCACTCCCGTAAGAGAAGGTATCCTTATAAATTATCGCTTCCTCGAGCTGTGTCACTTGAAGTGGTTATCCTTTATTGTCAAGCGAATCGTTGACTCGAACGGACGATAGGAATACGAGAGATAATTATTTTCCGTGCCGCTCGTTTCTTTAATCGAAATCGAAATCAAACGTTAACGTGTTACCACTCGTTCGACGTTGCAAGTCGGTAAACAGACGTGCCGAGCGAGTGTTAAAGAATCTGTTTGCGCTGCGATGTGGAAAGCTTTGATGTACCTTACTGCCTTCTACGTAATCTTTGAGAAGATAATCAGCGTCCAGCGATGGTAAACCATTGCCAACGATGTGGGCATGAGCAGTTATAAATATCGTTGAGCGATAAATCATGCGTTATCTTAAGTAAAACGTATATGCGCGATGTTGAAACGGAGGTGTATAAAACAACAAAGATTTCTTAAATTTTTTCCAATATTATTGAACTGACAAAACGATAAATATGTTATAACATACTTAAATCCTACCTTTATGATATTGACATTTTTCGAGATGCGAATTTTATATCGGCGATAATCGGATTTTATTCGAAGGGGATCTTCTCTCGAATACTTGCCGCGAGATAAAGTACGTGTCTCCTTCCGACATAAGTCGAAGCGCTCACGAAACAAGAAATATAATCTTGTACTTATTAATTAATGCTAATTTCGATGTCATGTAAGGTATACGCCTTCCGCATACGTCGGAGCACGTCCTCGGGACCCCCGAATCGAATCCTACGATAATGAACGCAATTACGAGTTAATCTACCGTGCGGTATCACGAGATCGCGAGCATTAACGGGCAACTTTCGCCGGCGCGGCGCGCGCGACCGGTTCCCTTTGAATCCGAGAACCGTATGTAATCGCTTTTGAGGACGAAGGCTGTCGTATAACATGAATCGTCGACGACGTCGACGCTGCTCGCGTGTCGACCGATCGAAAATTTCGATGCCTTTCCGCGCGTGATGCATGTACATACCTCTCCTATAACATATACGTAATCCAAGCGTGCAGCCATCGCGAAGTGTACCGTACGTGTATACCTACGTAACGTCTTACGAAACTACTCTGTCTCGCTTGCGCCGTCAGCACGATGATTTTGAAGGAGGGGAAAAAAATAAAGGTACAGTTTTATTGAAAAGTGAGTTTATTCGCAACAAATCGCACTTACTGCGATTCGTCGACGAATTTCCAAATGCGAAAATCGAATTTCCAGTTTGATTCGCGCGACCGATAACACGGCTGTGGTTAGAGTTTGACAAATGGCAAGACGAATGTCATCCTGATCGCATCGCGCGCATTCAGGCGCGCTGCGGCTTATTTACGCGTGGTCGCGCGAGAAAATTGCCGCGAGGGAATCAGTCTGTATATCGAAGAACACAAGTTGCAATTCGCGCTCGCGCACCGCGCGTCGCACGTTCATCCATAACGTCTCCCGGGACGAGACGCTTAAATCACACTTTAACGAGAAAGGAAAGTCGCGTATTACCGCGTTACCGGATGACAGGCCGGAGGGGAGGGGGGTGGTACCGGCACGCTAGACCGTTAATTTCCGAACGATTCGTTATGCGAACGGGGCATTATGAGGACTCGCGCGGTGATTCGCGATGCGCCGTCGTCGTCGTCGTCCCCGACCGGCCGATTCAACCTGACGCCAGATAAGACGCGGATGCAAATAGAGATTTCCAGCTGCGAGAGATGGATGATGGCCGGCGGTGATAAATGGGGAAGTCGCGGCTTGCTCGGACGACAGGATGACGACTCTGAATCCTGACGCTGAATGCTGTCGCGGACGTAACCGGCGATCTTTTTAGCGCAACACCTACGCAACGCCCGGTAAACGGCGCACGGCAATCGATGTAGGAAGTTGGAACATCTGCCGGATCCTTCGATATTATTTAGTATTACCACTGACAGGAAATATCTTGACGTCATTGACGTCATGTGAAGTCTGGACTTTGTGATGTAGATATAATTAATGGAAGTTAATTTACATTGATAGAAGCTCTAAAAGCTTATGTCTTCTTATGTAATGATTAATAGAGTATCAATTGCGTATGTAAATTAAATGTAAAATTAATTACACTGCCCGGACTATCTTGTTACATCGAGGTTATATAGAGTTTCGAAATTTTGCTTCGCGCTTTTATAATAATAGAGTGGCGCCCGATGATGTTGTTGCATTCGGCCGTCCGTCGGTCATTAAGGTTCCGATATCCATCTATCATTCGCAACTTGTTCATTTGTCATTGTCGTCACGCATCGTTGACACCGCTGAATTCAGTTTAGCGTTTCGAGAACCAGCGTTTACGTAACCATTTTCTTCAGTGGCGTACTTTCGATTCCAGATTAATCGATCGCGCTCGGTCGGAGATTAATTTTTGGAATTAAGGGCGCTGCGGGGCGCGCGCCACGGGATGTGGCGATATAAATTATCGCCGAAATTGCGCCAGATGCTAATGAGCGTAAGGCAGAAGTCTTCTCTCTTCGCGTTTCTCGCTTTGCTCTCCGCTACTGCAGCTCTCTGGGGAAGGGAAAACGTATCGTACAGATGCCTCGTTGTCCACGGCGATTATCCGCGGCTACCGGCTGTCGTTCGAGTCTGATCAGTCTCGAATCCAATGTACGATTGGATTATGTCGGATTGGGGCAGCCACCCATCATGCTGATTTCATTAGGAATCACTGGCGATTCCAGCCGTAATGCCCGTTAACGGTCATCTCGCATACCGTTTTTTTTGTTCTCGTCGATAACAGGCCGGTAATTGCTTCGTCGGACAGCGGCGATGCCTCTCTCGGACATTTGCGCCGAGCAACGCGGCATTCTCGTCCTGAAAGAATCAAGGTTAGCGGAGCTTCCGCTTTTTGCTATATCCCTCTCCCTCTCCTGCCCCTCCCCTTCCCCCGTGCAATCGCCGTGAAAATTCTCGTTTTTCATCCCGTTGACATTGATATCGCGCGACATTGGTATCTCGAGCGCGGAATTCTTTTGCGTTTCTTTGAGCGATCCTGTTACGCTGCGTGTCGCGCGAATAAGGAAAATCGAAGAATTGGTTGTCGGCAGTTAACTGTCGACATACCAATTAAGCGCGTCATTGTTCTCGCGATGATTAAAGTTTTTTCTGTTTGTGCATTCAATGCTGTAACTTATCTGAAAGTTCTATAGTTTTAGATGAATTTAATTTTTAATATATATTGATATTGAGACAAAATTTAGGAAACATTTCATATTGAGCATTTGCGTTTTTCTATTTGAAAAAGGAGTGTTTTTTATGTGATATTAACAGTTCGCTTCTTTTGTATCAACCACGAGCGTCGATTTAGATATTCGACAAGGAACGTCGAAGGTCTTTGATTTCTTGTCACCTTGATATCGATCGACGAACCTAGAACGCAAAGCTATCAATTATTTCACGCGTCAATGATGAATTTGCGAAGAAAGCATAACCACTTATCTCTAGCGGCTATAATTCTGACGCATCTGATCGAGATATCAAGACTATCATGGTCGATAAATGATTTACTCGCGCGCGTTTTTTTTGTCCTCATTTCTATGATTTATAGCGTAATTTATAATCGCGAGATGTCGGCTTTTTTGTCGAAATTTATCTATGCAAAAGATATCGGTTAAATATATTCGGAAGGATATACAATAAATGTCGAAAAGATGCAGATATTCTTGCTTCATAAATAACGACGAAGTTTCGGAATTTAAAATCCAAATATGGGGCAGAATTCTGTCGGTTTAATTAAGAGGCAGTCGGACTTTTGAATATTAATGCGGACAACCCGGGGACTCGGAATGGAAGACTGCCGCGCGCTTGTGACGACTGGACTGTCGTATCGCGCGATCAACGATCATTATTCAGACGTTCAATTAAAGACTCGCTGGATCTCTAATTCGGCCGGCGCCGCGAGATTATTCCGATATCTTTTGTATCGATTGCTCCCAGGTAGGTCCGCCGTTTCACCGTGTGTGATGCACAGGGGCGGATTCAGCTTAAGAAAAATAATTTTTATTCCAACGAGAGCACAGTTATGATTTCAAGCCCTTATTTTTGCCACTTGCTATTTATCGTATTATTTGTATTATTGATCATGCTCTATTAAATAATTCATGATTGATATTACGCGATTAATTTATTTAAAAAATAAAAGAAAAACGAGCATGTTCACCGTGAGCCTTCCATTCCACGCTAGCATTATTGATCGTGTTTGTAGCTCGGCACGAAAAAAATCTTTACAATCACTTCAAATGGCATAACGGGATGTAAACTGGTGAGGCTGCCTCTCGAGACGGATCGATGCAATACATAAATCTATTAGGGCCGACAAGTCGATATGTAAAAATGCTCCTAGCTTGTTGGATCTAGGGGTCCAATCCGCCCCTGACAGTGCATCATCCATTGCCAGGCGGCGGGCGAGCGTGGGCGCACGTCGCCGTATCGATCTCGGGCTCTCTTCGACGAGGATTTCAGAGCACACTGTACTCCGCTGGGTGGTCTCTGAGGCGCGTACAACAATGAATCATATCTCGAGGAAAAGGATTTCGGTGTGACACGGGTACCAAGCCGGAATGCTCGGTGCGGAGGACACGTGAGGACCGCGCGTGTACCCGGAACCGCGATCGGACGATCCCCTTGCGACTCACGATAAACGAGCCGGATAACCGCGCATACCCGAGCCAAACTCGCGAGCAAGACCACTTATTTTTAACCCCTTTCACGAGGGGCCTGTTCGTGACTCGAAATCGAATGGTATCGCATTATTCGTGCGCGTCCTGCGATAAAAGCACGGAGAAATGACAGAGTTGCGTTACGTCGATACAATAAATTCAATCGTAAATTCCTCGATCGAGAAATTATGCTGCGAAAGTTAATGTTATAATTAGAGAATTTTTTGCGTGATGATCTACGACTATCTACATGTTCTTTATTATAGCGACGATTATAGTGTTGTTCGTTCGCGTTCAAACTACATTCTCAAATTTTGATTCCATTGAATATTCAGGCAAAGAGCCGTAGAGTTCCTTTGAAGCGAGCGTCCAGCCACTGGAATTACTGCCTCGGCACGGAAGTACTGTCGTGGGTCTTCCGAGCGGACGCTCTCCCGCAACGGCCAGACACAGCGCGCACCTAATTAAATTAGGCGCCCGCTGATAGATTTCAATCAGGCTCGTACTGCCAGCACCGCGCTCGCCTCGGTGTAAACGTACGGTAGTCGGCTTCGATCTACACTCTACACGTCCCTAAAATTTAACGAGCTATACCGACCGTCCACTTTCCGACTCCCGCAGCACGTCATTCCGCGTCTTCCCTCCTTCGTGCTGCAATTAATTAGTCCTCCGTTCCGTCGCCGTCCCTTTGCGCCGACCGTCCACCCTTCGTTCCCTTCATAATTCGACCTAGGGGGAATCACGGTGCTGTGGGTAGACGTGTGACCTCCGTGAGTAGTCTCGGGTCCCCGCGAGAGGCTCATAAGCATCGTCGTCGTCGCTTTTCTTTCACGTCGCTCGACTGCGCGTCGGCCGGGCTGATCGATGAAACGTAGACGCGCGCGGAAATTCACCGTCGCGACGCCGCCGCCGCCGCCGCCGCCGCCGCCGCCGCCGCTGCGCCGCTCGGCATAAACGGCTCCCTCGTGCGCCTCGCCTCGTCTCGCAAATAGGCACTTCCGCCGGGTGCGAGAAAGTGTGTCGTGTAGATTAAATTAAGCCCGCTTTTTGCGGGGCTCTCCGGAGCCCGACCGCTTTCGCAGCAGTCGCAGTTATCCTCGAGGCACCGCGTCGTACAGAGTTAATCAAGCTGACAGTTCCCCCTTATGCTAACTAATTTGCGCCAGTTTTTTGCGGGGCTTTCGCCCTGAAATTACTTCGCGCCCGCGTAACCCGCGCATTTGCGTCTCGTCGCCGCCGCTTTGTATTCCTCTGGCGAAAGTCGACGCAAGGAAAAAAAAAGTTCGCGATGATCGAGATAATGTGCGACCGCAATTATCTTACCAATAATAACGTCCACAATGATAGGCACTGAGAACGCGAGACAAAGCGCCGATCACATGCGTTACGTCGCGTTCTCTCTTGCTCGCTCAATCTTTTTGCCTTTAGAGGAAAATGCAGGCCGTGTGGACGTTCGCATGAAATCGATTTGAATAAATCGCATGCCTTTACGGGGTACTTGCGCGTCGTAAAAATATTTGGATCGAGTTATTGATTCGATCTTTCACGCAGCGGGACACCAACGCCGCACGATAATTCCGAAGAGATTCAGTTAGCCTTAATTCCGCAGCCGTCAGCCTTTGCGTGCGTTTCGAAAAATGATGAAAGTTGCGGTGACGCAACGCGGATAATTGCAGTTCTTAAATCCCGGATAGAGTGGAAACCGAAACGGGCGAGGAGGGCCTGGAAAAGGGGCAAGGGGAGGAATGGAGCGGGTGGTGGTAGCCACGGGCAGCTGGCGAAAAGGCATTTATTGCCCGTTGCACCATTTTACGGGTTCTTAATTCCTTTGCCGGCGTTATTCCGACGATAGGAAACGTTGCTCTCTCAAGAACG
The DNA here is from genome assembly GCF_000956235.1 of Wasmannia auropunctata. Taxonomy (NCBI): domain Eukaryota; kingdom Metazoa; phylum Arthropoda; class Insecta; order Hymenoptera; family Formicidae; genus Wasmannia; species Wasmannia auropunctata. The sequence goes on from NW_012026784.1 coordinate 7,217,140, forward strand.
CCGCCCCAGGTCCTGGCAATCCTTTAGAGAAATTCACACTACCCTAAACACTCCCTCTCCCCTCCTCCCCGCTATACACAATGCTACTGGTAAAGCTTTTATATCTCGGAAGCCGCTCTTTGTTGACACTTCGCTTCAAGGAGCTACGTTCTCTTCTCACAAAATCATCCCTTCTAACAATTTTAGTTACGGTGACATTAGTGAAGTGCTTAGACATCTTATATATAACACTTTATAGGGGGATCAACTGTGATACGATCCGCATCAAATTTACAACTCACACATGGGTGGGAGGCAAGGAAGAAGATTTACTTGAGTTTAAAATATTGTAATCGTTATTCTAATTAATCATAATTATTACTGCCATTACGCCTTTTCAGACGAGTAACATCGTCTCGAGTCGTTTAAGCCAATCTCGTTAAAGCAATTTCGAGGGCAATCGATCTCGCCTCGAATCACATGACAACTCGAACCGATAATTGTTTAGGCTGAGCTAACGTATATAACCAGCGGTCCAGAAGAGTTATAATCCGGTACCGCGTCAAGTAGAAACTAGCACGTAGCTGCGAAGAAGGTGTTACCGATCTTAAAGACCGGTCTGTCGCGATTTATGCGCGAAAATTATCCACCGATGTATTTATAGGGTGATAACGAGAGCCCCGAATGCGTACTAATAATCATCCTTAATCGCTGTTAATTAATCTATCGGACGAGAGATGATTATTAAAGTGTTCGCGTAACGGCGCGGTGATTGCAATTTGCGCGATAACATATTAAGACATTATTAAAAATTGTTCTGGATTTCACCGGCGGAATGCGTGATTGGTAGTCCTGTTACGATGCAAAACCCGTTCGAATCTTAAAAATTATCGTACTTACGTTCTTCAAGTTAACGGTCCTGGCGTATAAGATGGCAGACATAAAATGACATGTGTTCTTTGATTAAATGTTATCGTTTCGCCTTTAATATAAATTAAAAAATAAAATGAAAAAGAACCGCGTTGATGATCGATTTCGTAGGATAAATTAATTTCCGATTTTCAGTCATTTTGATCTCTTTGACGACTCTACGCATAACATTTTACAAAAATGACAGTTTTTGAAAATATTTAAGTATACTAGAATCTGTGCATGTTTTTTGGATTTATGATTTGCATCTGCAACTCTTGCGTGCATCCAAGCATCTGAGGCTGCAAAACGCTGACAGCAAGGCCGACGGTGAGGTAGCAAAAAATTGTGAGATTAAATGCATAAGTTACGCGGAAGTCTGTGTAATGAAGAGGATAAATCATGCAATTAGTAGTAGCGCCAGTTACGCGAGCCGTAAAACCTTAACAAAAACGTGGATACATAGGAGATGCTGATAGCGTTTTGTAGCGGGGACTAACTCATTTCCTTGAATGATAAGTTAGATCATTACGTCGATCATCGATCACTGTCAACATATATCCTTGAAGTTAATATCTTCTTTTATAATTAAATACTTTTACGGAAGCAGAAGAGATAGTAGAGGTTTCTTTTACAAGTTAATGAAAAATTGAAGAATTTTTTTTAAGCATCTTAATTTATTTTATTAGATTTATAAATAACTTTATAAATATTACTTTTTTTTTTTGCGTTCGCGGCACTATGTAATGATCGTAAAACACATGTTTTGATTGATTCTTACGATTAATATCGAAACCAATAAAATCCCTTTATTTTTCTTGCTATACTGCATTTACATAGATATAACTTGTAAATTAGTCGTGATATTAATCATGGAATAATATATATCTTCTTTAATAAGGAAAAATAGAGTTTCCTATTCACTTTGCAATATTGCTTACGTTTTTATTTAGATCGCTGATCATTAAAATCTACAATCATTTATCTCCTGCGGAGAGAAGCAAGATGTTATGGAAAATACAATTAATATAGCTATGGATTAATAAAGTTCAAAAACTCTTTTCTTTGCTGATTACGATTTTACAAGTTTGTGAAACAAGTTTCGCGCATCGAGACGGTAAATTCGCGGTACTCTCATCGACGATTATGTCTGACAGGTATGAGCTGCGAATGTCGTCCGCTATAAAAGGCACAATAAAGTCGCGATTAGACGCCGAGGAGACGCGTTTTATCGTCGCGTATCGACTCGTCATTCCTCGCGAGATTTCGCTTTTACGAGGCGAGCGCGCGGCTCGTAACACGGGCAGCGACGAGGATACGCGACCAACGAAGGCGCGAGTAGTTACCCGAGACCGGCTGACCGGTAACGTTTCTCTGAACGATAAAAGTAACGTTGATTGCTGCGCGGCCGCGGAGTGCCGCGGCACAATGCGATTTCAATTTTATTATGCCAGCTGCGGGAGATAACCGCCGCCGGCGGTCGTAACTCACGCGGTATCCTTTAAGCTGTCTTCACGGTGAAACTGTGTCAAATCGGCGGAATAGCCCCCGCCGGATTCCGCTTCGTGTGAGGAGCATCGGCGTCCGATATAGAGGTAAACCCACCGATAATAACGCGACGGAACGCAGTCTGCCGGAAGTTTGCGTTTTCTCTCTCTCTCTCTCTCTCTCTCTCTCTCTGTCTCTTCTCTATTTCTCTTCTTCTCTTTTTCTCTCTGAATCGAATCTTTGCCGCGATTCAGTCTCTTTCACTTACACAATTCAAAAGTAAGTCTTTTTCATTGATAATTCGCGAAATTAATCTTGCGTGTTGGTAAAATTAGAAAAGTGATGCAAGATACATGGAAAGAACGATTTTGCTAGAGAGTAAAACAAAATTTTGATTAATTTGAAAATAATTTTGTTGGCAACTCAAAAATGATAAGCATTAAAACGTTTTGATATTCTAGCAATAAATTTGAATTTCCAACAATATTATTTTGATGATTTAACAAAAATTATTTTTGTCTGTATCCAACAAAATTTGTAGAGCTTCCAACAAAATCATTCTTTTTGTATAAATATAAATTAATTTACAAGATATTATTTTTCTCTTAATGTTATAAATTCTAAGATATTTTTTAGACATTACAAAATAATTTACATTAAATTAAAAAAATATTTTGTCGTATTTTTTGTCTTATTATTCAAATGCCAGCGTACACAAGCGGGTCTAATTGAGTCCCGTGCTTAGTATATAGAATTTTAATTGAGCCATCGATTTCCAAATGACCGCGGCGAATGCGAGCAGTTTGACAAATATCCCTGGCGCACAACGGCAAGCGCGCAGCCGTCACCTTCGAAGGAGAAAAAGGAGCGTCTGGTAATTTATTCAAATACGCGCATTGATATACAAATGGAACGTAATTACTGTTAACGCGCACGAACGCGAATATCCATAGCCTCGCAGCGATCCCGGGATTTCAAATCGTCGACCGATTAATATCCATCCGGCGAAACCACCTGGCCCCGTGTAATGGCTGCGCAGGGGCCCTACACACGGTTACATAGCCACGGCCAGAGTACAATAATAAATAATTAAAGCCGCGCGTTTCGCGACCGTGAGCGCGCGCGTCTCTCGTTTTTTTGGGCCGGCACCGAAATTACTTGAGCGTGAATGTCCCGAGGAGATCTCGTGTCGCCCGACTTAATTAGTTTTGCGCTCGCATTAATGGCGGTCGCGTAATCTCACACTTTATTGCTCTTTCGGCAGGTGGATATCCCCGGAGAGAGAGCGAGAGAGAGAGAGAGAGAGAGAGAGAGAGAGAGAGAGAGAGAGAGAGTGAGATGTGCGCGAGCACACGGGAGATAGCTCCCGTTAAAGCTATTCCTCGGGCGATTAGCCACCGACGTGGCGTCCGCGATTTTTGATTCGACACAAGCCGGGCCCGGACCGATGATCGGGGGAACGCGCTAAATTGCACGCCGTGGGGCGAATTAAAACGATTGCCTATACGTCGTCGCCCGATGAAACTTTCGAAGTACATCTTGCGCGACGTTAATAGAGGGTAGGAGAAAGACTCATCGGAAGTATTGTGTGCTCGTATATGTTCGCCCCGGGATCGATCTCGTGAATCTGTCATGCTGCACGAAACACATTTCGGCGGTGCCGAACTTTCGCATCTACTTTTGCTCCAATATTGCAGAATTACTGTGCACGACGTGAGGAAGAACTTCCATTTAAAGAGGAGAAGCAATTAGGAGGAACCGCATCCGTTGCCGCATTCTCATTTCACGTTTTGTTCCGTACGTCAAAACCTTCATGACGTTCAATTTGTCTCTGTACCTCGTCTCTCCGTGCCTCGTCTCTCTTCGCAGCTTGGTCATATTGCGCGTTTTATTGTCGATTATTTGTTCTTCCGCACGAAATTACATACCGAGCATACCGATCTTGCTGGCCAAGAAGAAGCGTAGTAATTGCTTTTAGCTGTTACGTGCACAGAGAGCGCGCGCGCCTGAGCGCGTACTCGAACGTCCGACAACACAATGTTGCATGCTGGAATTGTGGACGAGAGACGCGCAAAACGTTCGTCATTCCGTGCTACTATGGTAATGAGAAACGGTTATTTTTTTTTTATCCGCGCCACCTGGCATTCCTTCTCGCCGCTTTGTCCGGACCTTGCGAGCGTATATATACCGGATGATTCCTCCTGTAATCCCCGGGGACTAATTAACTTGTCATTATAGCGGACACCGGCGTGACGCACGACGTTGATTGAGTTCTCTGTGACTGCAGTTCCAATAGGTCCGTCAATGTCTCAGGAATTATGCGTGATAAGAAAATTATGTGTGCGTGGGTCCTACAGCATCATGACTTATTAGAGGGCGAATTGTTTTCAGTGTCGCGTGAGAGCGTCCCTCACACGTATACACCGTACACTTTCTCACGCAAACACTCGCGGACGTGCTTTACGGCGGATAAATTGTACGGGATGCGTGCGTGATTTATATACCGAGTTTTCAGGAAGTCGTGCGAGCACAAAGCGCTCAGCTGCCAATCAGCGGGCGAGTCGGAGTAAAGATGTTACGGCGGTATCGTGCACGCTGCGCCGGCGAGCGTTTCTCCTGCTCCGTGTGCTCGACATCCGGTCGATAAACCAGCTCTAAAAACCGCGCCGCCGATCTCGCGGCATTCTAACGGATGGCGCGCGCGAAAAACGGTGCTAATGATAACGCGAAACTTTTCGTTTCGACGCGTTTTCTACTGTTGTACGCCTCGGCGTTTTTCTCCTTGGCCGGAAAAACGCAGATTGTAGCGCGGCCGAATTTTTCTTCGTTTCTCGGTTTTCGCCGCACTTTCTTCGATAACAACGACATTACGAGCGCAATTGGCGGTTCCGTGCGTTCTCGTTGACAATAAATACCGACGAAACAATTTCTCTCGATTCAATCGTTTTTCAGTAATAATAGTGTTGTGGTAAACCAATTTTATATCTCTAAGAAATTCAAGTTTTTATCTACTTATCTACTCTAAAGTCCTTTCCACTGACTAATGTATCCCCCATTGACGGATAAGGAAATTCCTGTGCTAAAACTCTATGGCGCCTATGGGAATGGACGAGGGCGCCATCGGCTTCTATTTATGTAATGGTCGAGCAAACAAATATCATCCGAACGAGTTTACCCTTACCAATTATCGGGCGTGGTCGAGCACTCCGAGCCCTCTCACGTTCTGGATTCGGGATGCTCCACGAGTAGGGCAGATAAGCTAAAAGCAAGGAAGCGACCGCACGAATCCACGCCGATCACATGTATATTTATGACACGTGCGATTCTTCCCGTTGCGACGCGTGACAGCTCGCCTACCAATGCTAATGGAGTTTCGAAACGAACACCCGCTTCTCGCTGACGAAGATCTAATGTAAACGAACAGCCGAGGTGACCGCAAAAGCACGTGCTGTGCCAAGTATGAAGTAAAATTGTGATTTTACGTCGTCCGGCGAGGAGAGCATTGATAGCTCGCGCTTCTTCATTAAGGCAGCTTCGGGAATATCGGCTGTGGGATGTCGGAAAATGAATTACTTAAAATAAACGTTGCACGCTGAAGAATATCTTTTTGCATGAAATTTTGCGAAGTTATGCGAAACGGGTTTGGATACTATCGCATGCTCTCTTCAAAATACCTAACGCAAGGAAAATACATAACATATTTGACATAATTAAAAATATTTGTCAGATATTCATTAACAAGAAATGATTTTAAATATGCGTGTAGCAATATTTTATATGGATTTCTTGTCATTAACTGCGAAGGGGAGAGGTATAACACGCACGGAGAGTCGCAGCACGATCCTCGCCACGTACGAGCGAGAGGCAGAGAATTCATAATCGACCGCCGTAATTTTCCATTCATAATACCACGAAATCGATAAATTATTATACAACATCTATCCCCGATGATTAATGGCCGCGATCGAAGCGCCTCCGCGCGCCCTTACATCGGCCATGGATCACTACCACGTACGCGCGGCCGAACACATTACCTCTTACCACACGAACGATATTTCACCCATCTAAACCGTTCGAATATTCATTAATGAAACACACGCGGGGTGTGCACGCACGTTGATGGAAAACACGGCCGTTAAAAAGTGGGCGCTTAAAGAGGGACGCCCTGCGAAGGGCCTCGGCAGGGGAGAAGAAGGGGGGAGGGAGGAGGGGAGACAGCGGGACTTAACGTGGCGCCTACGACGACGCTTCCACCCACGCGATCTTCCCAGGATACGCGGATAATGCGGGAATTCCTTTCACAGATTCATTAATATCCGGCGTTATTAATAGAGGACACGCTCCGGGTATAAAGGGCCCATAAATACGGCGGCGGGGAGCGCGAGTGTGGGTGTTCGGTGGCCGCCCATGTCGATTGGCGTGCGGTCCGCCCGAAGTAACAATTTAATTACAGCACGGGCCCCGATATGTATAGCAGCCACCCACGGTAAATTGATTTCGCCACGGTATTAAGCCGGCGGACAGCCACGGATTTATAGGAGCCCGGATACGTATACCCGGCAGCGCTAAACGGTAGTCGGGCGAATAGAGTTCGCCCGTGTTGTAATTAAGGAGTTCCTGCGAATTAGCGAATTCGTTCCGAGTCATATGTACCGTGTCGGATGCTCATTGCTTTTGCGCCGCGATATGCTCTTATCTTCTTCGCTGCGGGAAAATTTCGTGCGATCGCGCGTTCTCGGCTGCGTTTCGTGCGAATGAACCATCACAGTTCATCATTATGTTCGAGTTGAAACGATATGGTAGCTATAATTATTCCAAGCAGATAATATAACATATCTTGATATTCGTGATTTATATTTTTTATGTTACAAAAAGAAATTCTTGTATAAATTTATTTAAAAATATTACTATGTCATAAATTAATATCTTTCCAAATATTTAAACGTAAAGTTATATAGTTATATTTGTATATTACATATTTAAACGCAGATGTTATTACTTATATATCAGATATCATTTTTTTAATATTTTGCTAAAATCGTGGTATTACTTTATTAACTCATCACCTACGATAACGTTTCACTATGCGATGCTTGAAATCATAAGAATGCGATAAGGAACGTCTCATTTCGTACACTAGCGAACAATGAGCGTTTTACGAGAACGACGCGCGCGTGCAAAATGGTTTGGTTTCGCGGTATTCTTACAAAATGCTTGCCTCGAAGCCAGCATGAAAATGATGCTTGTGTCACACGGTTTTTCACCCGTCACGTACGCGATGATTTATTAATTCTTATCAGCCCGCACGAGTTTTCTGAATAGAGGTTTCGTTTTTATTTTACTTCTCCAGGTATTGTTAATTATGTATACATTCTATATTGCTGAGCTTTTTTTCTCTTTTCCAAAACATTGATTATACGCGAGTCATTTTGAGATAAGAAGCGTTCAGTTTTCCGAAACAATCTCGTGTTCACTGGATATGCCGATCCTGTAGATTCAGGACGAGAGAGCCGGATACCGTTGATTATAATATATGGAGATTGTCGAGGCGTTTATAAAGTCGGTCATGCAATCGATCGAGCGATTTTTTCCGGTATACATAGCTTAATTGCATGCGTCTCGATGAGGCAGTGAAACTGATCGTTCGGGTAATGAGATAATTTACTGCGACTCGCGGTAGAAAGTGGCCGTAATGTGACCAGATTTACTTCGCCATGGAAATTGCACGTTGTTACATCCTTGTATATCGTTATCGCGCGACACGTTCGAGGCTCTTCACTTCAGCGCGTCAACGAGACCATCTGAAATACCAGTGACACAGATTCAACGCTTCAATCCGCTTGCACCCTGCATTCTGTCACTTCCGGCCCGGTTACGAAAGATCATTGTACCTGCCGATGAAGCGATGGCGCGGGCGTGCGGACCCCGAGAGGCTCGCTTAAGAATAATTCCCTCTGCAGTCGGCACGTTTATTGTACCCTCGAATGAATGGACGATAGAGAGGCTTAAACCCTAATCCACGGTATTAAAGTAAAACCCGTCTACGTTTTCCGGGCGATTCATACCCGGGGCACCGTGTATCGGCGAACGGGGGACAGGTAGTCTCACCCGCCGTGTGAGATCTATATCGTGCGCGCGCGCGCGCGCGCTCACGTTTTCACCGGAGGAACTATTCGATGGATTACCATCGGCTCCGCTTTCGCGCTCGAGTAAATATTTGTCCTTGTTACACTCTCGTGCATCGTCCACGCGCGTTCGCGGGCGGTAAATTCTCAGTTCTTCGACGCAGAAATATATATCCGATCCGAGGATTTGCGAGATCTCGGCCAGGGCCCGTTTCCTTTGAGGAGAAAGAGGAGAAAGAAGTAAGAGGAAGAGAGGTATAAAGGACCAGGTGGTGACGTCGAGCTGCGCGAATGAATGCAAGAGAAAATGGCGAGGAGACGACGAGCGTTTCAACGATTCGTCGCGTGCACGTAACTGCGCGCACGCGGTAGAAAACGATCGCGTTCATCCCTAATTTAGCTTAATTATTATTAATTAGGAATATCATTTACTTCTTACTTGCTCGGTGAGCCTTGATAACCGAAAGATACATACACGTCAAACGGCATATTCGACAACGATGCAATTTCCTGCATAACCATTACGCATAATTAAGTATCGCGAAGGCTCACTTACGATTCCTCAGCTTGCTTTTGCTCCGGTTTCAATTTTTTTCTTTTTTTTTTGAATGGCAGCAGCACAAATTGGGACCTCAAAGCGAACTCGCGGTTGCATCAAATTATAGTCAGTTCAAGGGACAGACTTCGGACGGCCGGGGCCCACAACGCTTAATTAAGACAGAACCGGACAGGATTTTTAAATTTTAATAAGTGAGTCGGTAGCGGCCTTTCCACCGTGGACTGAAAACAGAAATTAAGCAATTACGTCATTATTAAGAAGTAGGTTCGACCCGCCGCGACAGGTTAGACCGGATATTTGTTGCTGTCTCGTCGTCAGAGTTTGTCTAGACTGGCAAATGAGCGCGGCGAGTAATTACATTGTTTTAGGCGAGCCTTCGTGGTTGGTCCGTACCGTGCTTAAAGTCCCCTTAAATCCTCCTGGTCGACATCGTTTTCGTCTCGGAGACCTCGATGGAACCAAAGATAAACACTCCGCGCGCTTAAACGAGCCGTGTCAGCGGCGTTCTATTGTAGAAAACGCGCTAATAAATTGCGCGCCTAACGAATGTAGAAAATCGCATGTGAATACTGCGTAGCGTGTTAGAAAGATTTAATATTCTATAAACTATAGCCATATGACGAAAGTAGTAAGTAATAAAGTATCTCCGCTTACGCCATAGGTAGTGAATGTTTTTATTGTTTTATGGCGCTTTGCAATTTCTGCGAAAAAAAATACGATGATTAACGTCTGAAAGTTTGTAGCCAAATTTTTACTTTAGTAAATTTAATTTTAATTTACAAATTTATATTTATTTCATGAACGGTTAATGTATTTTATTTAAAAAATAATGATTAATTTCAAATGTAATTTATTTTTTATTACAGAATATGAATTTTGATGTAATGAAAATATTTGTTTAACATTGTATCTGTCATATTTTACTAAATTAAGTTATTTACCTGCTACAGCGACCTAAGTGGATCTTGTATTCTATTTTCCTGAACGAATTTCTAACCGAATTCAAAGAGACACATTTTATTCAATGCGGTCTCTTTAAGCGGCTTGTTCTCATCTCTTTGAATACCTATAACTAGTAGCTTTACCTACATGCTTTAGTGGTTGATGAACAAGCATGTTTTAAGCTGGCATAATGACAAGACAAAGTTGTTTTGGCGAACAAAGAAATTCGCTATTTATGGCTAATAATCTCGAGAAACTGCACGCCCGAGTGATTTTACAAAAATTATAGAGAAAGGAAAAGGCGAGTGATGGGCGTCATACGTCGACCATCCATCGAGCGGTATATTCGGTCTTTGGTCCTAATCCGTGTAACTTCCGTCCGGTCGGCGTGTCATACAAGTTTCTTTCAAGTCCGATCTTCAAAGAAATGCAGTCCAACTAATCATTATGCATTCTGAATGGACAATAGCATCTGTACGGTCGAAATGTGATAGTAAAGCAAAAAAAAAAAGGAAAGGAAGAAAAAGGAATTTCTTTTACAATACTAGTAGAATACCATCTCTCATTACGTGTGTATCATTTGCGTAATGTATGTAATATCGCGGAATGTGACGCTCGATAGATATACAATAGGCGTGATCTTTGTTAAATTGAATTCTGCAAAATAAAATCTCCGTGGAATCTGGCCCCTTGCGAATGCAAAGCGAGGACGCTCAGTGGTAGCTCCCGGTCCTCGTATATATTCGCGGGTATAGCGAGCCGTGTATTTTGCTGACTGCGAAACTGCCACAGTGAGGAAGCGATCGCTGCAAGCGATTCCTTTCGAGAGCCGACCATTGAGCCATGTTTTTGGTCCTTTACCGATACAAAGGAGTGCACCGGTTTACCAGCGCGTCTCCGACCAGCATTCCGGAAAGAACAGTTTCTCGTAACATGTCAGTCCACAAAAAGGGCAAGCGGTGCCACGTGGCAATTCCGAATTCTTCCGCGGCGTATCTAATTAGCGCTTAACCGGCCTATCTCCGCATTGCATCATCGCCCGTTCGAAATTTCGTAAAGCGATATTTTGCGTCCATTGCGTCTTTTCTGCAATATAGGCATTGCGTTTTAATACGGTGTTTAAGAAGAGATGATTTTTCTAAAAATTTCTGAACCAGCAATCGATGTAGATAATTTACGTAAATGAGACTAATAACAAGTTTAATGTGTATTATAGTATAGTTAAATTTATTAATATAAACAAATTTATTGGAGTATTTCACGATGTCTTTATTACATTGCGAGGCGCTTCTATTAAACATTAATAATAAATATTAGTAGGATTAATGTACTTGATAATCAGAATGTATGCCATTAAGAAAAATTTACGATTTAATGAGAAAGATATATTAGTTTTGAGACATTTCGTCTAATTTAATGTTGAAGTGCGTTGCTGATCTGTGCAAGATAATACTAATTACACATCTAAAAAAAATTCTACATTCCTAAAAATGCATTTAATTAGTATATATCAGTGTCTGACTCGTACGATACTAAGCGTTGTTCTTTACGATCTTTATGATTGCTGTCATGTCGTCATGTCTCGTCAGCTGAATACTGACATTTTTATAATATTAATTCGATTATTAATCAGGATTATCAAAAGTTTTAGAAGATTTAGCGAACGATGTGTGAATTCGTATCGTATTTTCTCGAAAATGTAAGTATTACGATATAATAGATCCGGCTAGTAGTACATTTGAAGTCGCTCCTAAAATTCAAATTTGGGACAATATTCGTATGCTTCTTATATTTTTCTATCAATAATCATAAATATTAAATTGACGTAAAAAGTGATATATTTTGAGCAAATTTAAGATGAGTTTAAGCGAAAATCTATACGCGTCGGCAGAATATCACTCGAATGTAAATGTCATTGTGGTGTAAAAACACACACATACACTATTAACTCGAGAACAGGTGCGTTCGTCGCGATTTCACGCGTAATGAGCTTTTTATACCGTGCGCACAGTGCGACGGGCAATTTCTCAATATCAGTAGGTATCAATTAATCTCACGTTTCTTTACCTTTTGTGAAACGGTAATAAAATATTATACTTCACGTCCCGTAAGATTGGATGGGGGGAATTATCGTCAACCTTTCGAGCGACAGAATCTCTCGCCCAGTAATGAAAATACTGAAATCGGGGTCGCCGTCATCGAGACATCACAAAGTTTTGTAGCGAGTACGACAGGTTGATGCCAAGAAAGAAAAAAAAACACTCTTCTACCGAAACCACGCTTAAGGCCGTCGACAACTGGTAGCCGCAAACGGGGCTATGCCGGCCATTGGTAGATCCGGCTTTAACCAGCGACCGCCGACCGGACCGTCTTCCCCGCCGGAGGACCTACAGCAGCGCGCCGTGCCACTCGAATGTATTTACGTGTTTCGGAATGTTATTATAAGTGGAAACACTCGTGAGACCCTCTTTCCGGTCCCCAACGTCCGCGATCTCACAGTCCCCCCCTCTCTCTCTCTCTCTCTTAGATCTACGGATGCGAAAGGATGGAATTCCCGCTATTGCGATCTTTGATGCGCGTTTATTCCTTTTCTTCTTTTTCTTACTCGTTCGATAATCACCATCGAAAGCGATAAAAATCGTTCATACTGCACGGAATTTGTTCTGAGGAATTTGATCGCATCGAACAACTCGTCGTTTCGGAAATAGTTTTTTAATAAATTGTACATCTCAGTGAGGTTTCGAACGCACGGTTGCATGTCTCTCACGAGATGTAGCCAAGCTTTAAATAGCACTTTACAATTGTGCTGCTAAATCGAAGAATTAAAAACTTATGCTACTTCTTTCTATGTCTAGTAATATAAAACTACAAGATGTTTTATACAAACGTAACTATCATTCAAATACGAAGGTTGCATTTTTGACGGTTTAATCATGTGAGCTATTCAGTGCAAAAGGAAGCAAGTTTCGTTGTGTTTCTTTACCTACTTAAAAATTTTAATATTTTCCAAATTTTTTAACAATGCACTTCTTTAGCAATGTGTGTCTTTTAAGCGTGTCTGCTTAACCATTAATTTATCGTCCAGCCCGGTGGTCGTCGTCTTCCGGCCACGAATGCATCGTTGCGCACAATAATATTCGCAGAGAAAAAATCCTTTGTCCTGTCCGTACTCGCGTCTCCTCGGGGCCCGTCGTAATTCGCGGAATTTTTTCGGCAGCATGACCGCACCCGCCTTGGAGATCCGCCTCTTAACGAGCCGCGTACACCGACTCCGTGCGCCTCGGCGTCGAAGAAGCGGCTCGCAATTAGCGCTCCGATACAACTCGACGATCGGCACTCTTCGCGATCTTCGCGGGCACGGGGCATGCCGATAAAATTCTCATAATACGATTCGACTCTGTCGGCCGATACATGACCGTGCCGTCGACATGGGCGGTCGCCGCCGCGATCGGCAGAAAACTCGCGTTTGTTTGTGCAAGAAGGGAGGTACCGATATGCGACCGATAAGCCGGCCGAGTCAATAAATATATCAACCTTCTGCCGTTGGTTCGTTACGTCGATTCGTCCTGCTTTCGCTTCTTTTTACAGTTTATTATCGTTCGCGAACTGATGGGAACGAAAACGCGAGAGATGGAGAGACTCGCGAATGAACGAGCGTGATCGAGTAAGCTCGAAATCTTGTTTGTGAAATACACCTGCCTGAATAACAATGTCCACGGTGAGACAGAATTATGTTTATCTTTCATTCTTGCGCGAGCGCGCGCTCGGTAGCCATGCCTGTGCGTTCAGAAGTCAAGATTTCTCATAAATGATAAGCTTGTCGTAATCAGATTTCGCCGATGAAGTCGTCGAGAGGTTGGTAAATCCTTTAATGTACTCAATAACGTGGTTATGAGATATCACATGAATCTTCTCATATTGCAATGATAAATAGATTCTCTTTATACTTTCAATTACTTGATTTGTAACAGAATGCTCTGAGAAATGTTGAATGCGATACTATATCCTTAATCATAAATTAATAATTATAGTCATATTTATATGAAGTGGGATTCGGATATAAAGCTACAGAGAACTATCCCTTTTCAAAATAAAAATTTCTTTTATAATCTAAAAAATATACCTACAATACGTTTGTCATTTTTTTTTGTTTTGTCAGCTTTGGTTAAAATATACGCATCGGCGAAGATTATCTCTCCATCTCGATCCAGAGAAATTAAATTCGGTGGAATGCGCGCGAACACGTTCAATGCTATCCCTCCCGTAAAAACCGAATTTGCTTTTCATCTCGATACACGATGCGAGACACGCAATTATGCAGGCCGGCAAGATGCTTATCTTACATTTCAAATATATCTATAAAAATATTACTATAACAGTACCCACACACAGTGTAGTGATTTTTTTATATTTTGTTCTGGGTGGACTTGAACCTAGATCTTTAGCACAAAAAGCCTCTCGCGCCACGATTGCCACACTCGGTCGAATGAAGTTTCGTAAATTCTTTCAATGTCTATCCTTATATGTGTGTGGTCCGTGTATGCGTGTGGCACTGGGAGCAGTTTCGAAGCTTACAAGCGTCAGGAAACATTCTTTGATAGACGAAAGCAATATTCCTTCCCGAAATGACCGTCGTTACATTTAGCGATGACATATTAAATAACGATTTTAGGCGATGTGTACTGAAATTAGGTAAATTCGTGCTTTAATCGATTCGCTACCCCGGACGGTGCACCACCTGCTTTGCAGAAGCGGCTCGTCAAATGTTTAACCGTTTAATCGCCATGTAAGATCCACTCGTCTCGAATAACCCAATCGAATTAAAAGCGCACGGGAGGAGTGGTCGCAAATAACGTAAATGATGAATTTTAGCGGTGAACAAATACGCGATTATTATGAGTGGTTATAAAAAGAAATATAAGGATCGTGAACTGAACTTTCCTCATTAGCTATGATTTAAATGATATTTTATGATGACTTTATTACGCGCGATGTTAAAACGTGTTTACAGCAATCGCGAGATTTTACTTCGCCATTTTTGCTGTAATAAGGAACAGAAAATTTGAGTATATTGTCTTGATTATTACATCGATCATCAATCTTGTTTTTATATTTTTTGCGAATATTTAAACAAGTCCAAAGATCCGAAAGATGTGCGAAGAGGCCGCCCTTCATGGCTTATTGAAGAATATATTTGCATAAAATATGCTTTCATAAGATGTGCTGGTGGTCTACTGAACTCCGTCCCGATGATTAAAATTTAATAGCACTTAGAGCGAAGACAGCGCGCGCTCGGACCTGCTGCGTTCTCAGAGGGGTGTGTCCGTGTGCATCGGATTTAGGCCAATCCCAAATTTTAATCAACTCGCCACCCAGGCCGTGCTACATGCAGCTTCCAGAAGCTACAGTTGTAACGATCGCCGTAACGCTCGAGCGGTTTCATTTCTGCCAATTAACTCCGTCGAGTTAATTGCTTTTTATTATCGAACGTTCATAACAATGTTCCGAATGTTCGATAATAAAAATTTGAGTGTACATATGTGTAATGTAACTGATATTATATTTATTATAAATTTATTCTTTGTCCAGAGATTGTTACGGCTAATTCCATTTTTGGCATTATAACCATGGCGCATCCGGCTTTAAGATGCAACTGTAGTTTTTTTCTATGAAATTATAACGATTTTTAGAACCTTAAGATTTTTGAGAGCATTTCTTGGCCTGTGTGGTTTTGTATTCGCAACGTTCACAGCCACCCACTGACCGTGGATACGGGTCGGTCTTGCGAAAGTTGAAACATATGTTTCAGGTCGGTTGGCACGTGCTGGTGGTCCGGCTTGACCGTAAACGTCGTGACTCGGTAAAAGCTGGACGCCGACAAAGGGCGCCTTCGGTTGTATTGTGGAGAATTCAAGTCCATGGAAACCAGAAGCATTGTCGGGCCTGTTCCTCGTCCGACTCGCCCGTCTCGCATTTATCCTCGGAAATGGGAGAAAAAAACGATACGGTTACTATACGGAATATATCCATTCTCAAAGTAAAGTCTCGCCTGCGACGTTTGTCAGACAGCGATTTTTGCTATATTTTGGCATGCCCCAAAGAACATTTTGGGTACATTTGTGCTCTATGGAAAGTTTTAATAAATTATATTTTTTTAGACGCTAAATATCTGTTTTAATCTTAAAATAGCATTGTATAGCGTTATGTATATACTAATTTAATATTTGATTATATTGTGTGAACGTACACAGAAAGAACGTGATTTGCTAAAGTTTTAAAAATTTAACTAGATAAATAGATCTGAAAATAATTTTCTTGGACTATGAAAATATTATAATTATGGTCGTTCAAGCATAATAAACAGTTCTGCAAAAATTTTTTACATCTCCAGCTTGAGCGTATCGTACATAATTATTTTGATGGTCTAGCAAAATAATTGTCAGATCTGTATCTATCTAAATTTTTAGGTACTTTAGTAAAATCAATCTTTTTGTGTGTAGTTTCCTATACATTCTAACAAAAATTCTCATTTCCGTGAATACCAATATTCTCCCAAGGCGATCAAGCTGTTATTTTAGTACGCCAAAGGATTCTCTCTCACGAGGGAATCGATCTCGTGCTTGCTCTCGATCCAGCTTGACGCGACGCGCGCCCTGGAAGCGTGCCCGTCTTGGGAGGTCGCGAGCACATTTCGGTGGGGATACGCTCGCCCTCCTAAATATGTTATTAGTTCGGTCGTATAACTGCTTCATTTTGAGTGCATGGCCCGAAGGCGATCATCTGCCTGCGCGAGCGGACGCTCGCCAGGAAGGAGAAAAGAGAGCAAGGGTGAGGCGGAGAGGGTATATATGCGCAACGCCGAATAGACACGCCGCGCTCGGAGGAGAGAGAGTAGTCCTCGCCCTCCCAGAAGTTTCTACCAGGGAGGCCTAGATTGTTTAATCGTCCCCCCCTAATCAATGCCACGCCACCCTGTAATTTCGCCAAATTGCGGGAGAGACCGTCCTGCAGGACATTCGGGCTGTCCGAGCGGCGGGAATAGGCAGTAGTGTGAGAGAAGATAGGTCTTAATTTAGGGCGTTATAAAGCGACTCGCCGGAGCGCGTCTCTGCGTGCAACCGACGTTATTACATCATTTTTGGCAAGAGCGCGGAGGTAGCATCATGGTCACGGTTTTGCCTCGAATCTTGCAGAGTTCGCGAACCGTGGGAAACGGAGATTTAAGTATTAAGTATGATATTAAAAAGAAAAAAGTTCCTCCGTGTGCCACCGGATGAGATTATATGAACAGCGAATTCGAAGGATCTACGGTACATATACATACATGGCGTATGTTTATATGTTTATTTAAATATTTTTTATTTAGTTGTCACTAACTCACGAAACAAATTCCACACACATGCAGCGCCGTTCTTGTTGAATTAAGTAACACATAAATGAAAAAGATAGAAGTCTTTTACTTATTAATTTTTTTTTCTGCCTCGAACGATCACAACAATAGTTTCGCCACGGTCAACATTTTTTTTTACGGCCCGTATAGATGTTTGTCGGAGAACAAAGGCACTCAATCGAAGCTAGATATTGACCGCCTCGAAGCGGTGCATCGTTAACCTGTGGTAACGGCGTAATGACTCAATTTTCGAAATAAGCCACGGGCAAGGGCATTGCATCATTAAAAGCAATTATCGCTTTATTTAATACTTCGACGATGCAAATTTTCCATTATTATAGGTGTAGTATTCTTTCGTGGTGACTTTCGAACGGAAAGTCGAACTTTCTCGTCCTTTTTCGACAATCATTGATCACGCGATTATTTTCTTACGCGTTATCAATAATTGCGAGAAAAAGTAATTGCACAGTTTTGCGCTTTTTGATATGTCGCTTGACTTTATTTTGATTAACAAATACGCGCAAACCGATAATCTTTTTATCGGCACCTCCCTCTTGCTTTTATTTAAATGAACACGAAGAAAAATAGGCCACGGACTACGAGGTAAAACTATTTGCGTGTCGTTCCTTCGTTATTTCAAGATTGCGTTTCAACGGACGACGATTCCTCTCTCTCTGTGATGTTGCGTGTGAGCCGGGCGTAAGTAATTAGTTCGACCGAGTTAATCGACGCAAATAAAATTATAGAGCAATTGATCCCACGGGAGGATCGTCATGGTACTGGCTCCTGGAAGCCGCGCGATGCGCTCTGGGTGGCGGACCGATTAAAATTTGAATTGGCCTAATTCAAGGTACAGGTGCAGACACACCCCTGCGCTTTAGCCTCGCGAGAGTGGGCATTAAAGCTTGGGTGGCATCGATGGGGAGATCTCGCTCTCTCGCGACAGGAATACACTCGCGTCATTTCGCTGAAGCAAGAGGCAAATGCTTCTTAATTGCAAATGCGGTTTACGATTACGATCGTCTATATTTAGTCTAAGCTATATGTAAATTGTGTCGCTTAAGCTAATCTTAAACTTAATATTCTTATATCAACTTGTTACTTATTTTTTAAGAAGAAAAAGACACAATCTTTTATTATTATTATCTATATGAAAAGATATCGTTAAAATGTTTAATTATTTTTTTGTGAAAATAGAAAAATCGTCACAAGCATTTACAGCATCGAAATTTTCGTACTTAAGTGCTGAGATTCCAAGTATTTCGATGGTTCATGTTGTACACAGGATGCCGTGGATGCTCATGCTGCTCGATTGCCCGCATGATTCTTTTTCCTTGCGACTTAATCGTTCCGCTAATGACACGCGCGCTGCTCGTTAACCTCCTAATTCGCGACACAATGTCCGTCTTCCTAGAAAGACTGCAGCTTGAGACCACCCCTGGCAGTTCTTTCGCTCGAGAATATTAAAAATTCAATTCCGGCTATCGAAGCAAAATATCAATTTAATTTTACGCAGCTTATCTCTTTTTATGCGCGATCAATCTCGACTTGGCGTTAGAGTTCTTTGGTGGTCATAATCAATAAGTAAAGTCAGTAGCGCATAATTATCATAATACGCGTTCGGCGATATGCATCATGGTCGCGTGGCGTAGTATCATCGTAGTTTGCACTGCATCCAAAAATTCTAATTTAATTGCGACAACTCTTAAAAAGCACTTAAATTCAGGGCTCAGAACGTTTATTATCGTGACATCGTGCTTGCGCAAAAGAACGGGCGATCGAACGGAGAGATACGTTGGCCGTAATTAGGATTCGTCTCTCCATTAGCATAATAACTCTGTTACGAGCGTGCTTGCGCTCTTGTCGGCCAAACCTCTGCTCGTCTCTCTCTCCTCTCAGTCTCAACGCGCTCCGCTCGTCTCGTCTCGTCTCGTCTCGAAGAGAGATCCAGAGCAGTTTCCGAGCGCTGAAGGCGAGGGGAGGTGTCGAATAAATTGAGGTCGCGTGGGGCGGACGTCTGCCAGAATGGAAGACCACACTGGCGCGATTCCTGCTACCCCTCGGGGCCGTAGGATCCGAGAAGCTGCATGGTTCCTGTTCGGAGGTTCGGGGGTGGGCAGAAGAGTTGTAAAGAGGGCGGCGCGCCGTTTCTTTGTACCGGTGCCGTTTCCGTTCGGCTTTTCCATATCTTTTCTTCATTTTACTCGCCAACTACAAGAGGTTGCACGTGTCTCTTTTTCACACAAAAACAAAAATACAAAATTCATTTTAAATGTACTTACGGATCTTTTTAAAATTATTTGTGTCATTTATGATAAAATAAAGTTATTTAGACGAGTTTATAGTACAAATTCAACATGTAATGATAATAATTAAAAAATTAACGTCTTGTTATACGTACATCGAGAAGCCTCCGGCATTTACAAGGTAAAAGATCGCACTTATGTACCCGATAGGTTTCCGACTGAAAATATATGAAATCACTAGTGGATAACTCGAGCCGGAGTTGTGAAGAGAGCGTCGACAGTCTTGTAAAAGACCACAATTGGGATTTTTCCATAGTTGATACTTGGTTCGTCGAGAAGATCGGAGAAAAAACCGGAAGAACCCTAATCCCAGGTATCGGCGTGTGTTTCGTGGAAAGGCGGGTGGCCAGTAGTGCGCAGACCGCAACAGACTTTTTCGAAAAGTATACCAAAAGAAACTCTCTCGCCTTGTTGGAATATAATGCCCCACGGGGATAGCTTTACTTAAGCGCGGTCGGTTAGAAATGCGCCAAGCTGCGACTCGTCACATTGTCGGACGTTAAGATATTCGTCCAAGTCTTTCAACTGGAATGCATGCGTGCGGGACGAGCTGTGGAAACGTATCTAATTAGATATGTTAAACGAAAAGATAATTATCTTTGTGGATAACGCTGTTTGCGAGGACGTGTGATGAACGTGGTACCTCGCATATCTTACCGCGCGCCTATTTCCAATAGAACGTACGTTCTTATTGCCTACGTGCCTCAGAAGGTACCTAGCGAAGACTCTCCTCACCTTCCCTCTCAAGATTTTACACCGTGCGTGATCGTTTCTTTTGTGGAGAAGAATCTCATTAGAAAGCATTGTTAAGCAAAACTTATGTTGCTGTCAAGGTTCCTTTTACCTCACGTTAATTTCTAACGCATTAATGAGATGCTGCAGCGTTTACCTACCTCTTATATAAGTAATGTTTCTCTTATTAGCCTAATAGCTTTACTTATTAGCTTTAGAATGTAAAAATATCTGCGCGTGTATGCGCCGCGTCATAAAGGACCGTTGAAAACGCATATCCGATGTGGAACATTTGTTCTACGTTACCGTTGGATTTAAGAAAATAAACGTATTTTAACCACCGCATGGTTCAGTCGTTTGCGAGATGTTGTCGAGCCGTACATGTCATCGACCAAGCTGCAACACGTCAGGAAATAATACTAGATAGTAATATCGGCTTTTTTTAATTTCAAATTCTATTTTTTTCCATTTAGCATGTTAATCATGTTTCTTCATTAATTATTGTTACATTGGAAAACAGTATATTTTGACTGGACTATTCAATCTATTATTTGCATGAAATATTGAATGTCATTAAAATTATCTACAATCTTTAAAATATAATTCTGGATAGATATTTCCTCCATGTAATAGCTTGAAAAAGATCCTAAATCTTGGCGGTCCGCTCATTCATCGTGTGTGCAAATCATTCGTGGCCCTGTAATATATAATTACCGACGAAGGGCACGCGTATCCCGGAGACAGTTTCTGCCCCCGTGGCGGGACAAATTGGCGGTCGAGAGTGAGTCATTAGTCGAGGTAAGATGCGGATTTTGGTCGGACCTTGGACAGGATGTTTATCGAAATCGTCACAAAACGTTGGTGGTCCAAAAAAATACGTTATTATTAGACGTTATTAGACAACATGTCAATCAATTCCGGAGCAATCGGACTCGAGCTCGAGGAGGATCCTTTTCACAATACGCACGCAGCAGGCGCGCGCGCGCGCGCGCGTGTGGTCGCGAATGTTTTAACGGCCACGGCTAAAATATGTTATCAACTCGAGCACCAGCCGGTCGACGCTTAAAGCGTTTAAATGCTGCTGCGCGAGATATTTGCATTGACAGCCGGCCGCCGAGCTGGCTTTCGATTCAATTCGACGGCGCGGCGCGATGGCGCGAGCGATTGCCTCGAGACAGCGATTGCCTGTAATTCACTATCACAATGCTTATGATGGTCCGACACTTTTTCTTTTTCTGGTACTGGATATTGAAGGGTATTTTCGTGTGTACTCAGTGTGCAATCAGAGCCGCGAGATTTCTTTTTTAAAATTGACTCTTGTTTTCGTTGGTGCACTGGCCTCCGCTGCAATCGGTGCACATTGCGGCGGTGAAGGCACGCAATAAGACGCGCAAGCAAGCCCAACTATCGTACACGACGTTATCCTCCTCTCGATACACCTGCCGTTTACAGTGCGCGCGCGCGCGCGCGCGAGCGTGCACACGCCTCCGCTGCGCCAGTCGTCATCGTCCCACGAAAAAGGAGCACCGCGATTGCCGGCGAGAGGAGGGGGAGCGGGTCGGGAATTTCGATCCGTGGGTTCGATAAAAGAGCGAGGTACGAACTGTTCGATAGACATCTCCGAGAGGGGCCCCACGCTTGATATAATAAGGCGTGGGCCCGATCGAATCGAGCGGGACAAGTTCGAGGGCAGGCATTGAGCGTCAATCAGGGAAAGTGATTTGTAAAGGGACGGAGCGCACGCATGTGAAATCGGGCATGTATGCGCGACGCAACGTCGGTATTTCTCCGGCTTCGATTACGGCGCGGTGTATGCATGCCTGCTTTAAATTATAAAACCAATTTCCGCCCTGGGAATCGAGGTCGAGAAGGTCGCGATGCATAATAACGAGGCGGCGGGCGGATGCAAGTGCGCACAGGCTTTCTTCTGTCGCTGAGGATGTGCCCCGGCTATTAAAGGACGTTGCATGCAAATAAAGGGTATCCCTTTCCGCCATGAGGATTTTCGGTGGCGAAAGTGAGATCCCACCGTGTACCTGCTTCCCTCGGTGGCACAGGAGGGTCATAATTTCGGGGACAGTAAATTCGAGGGGAGCATGGGTAATTTAATATAGGAAAGTGAGAAATATTTTATGCTTTTATTTTCGAGATTCTTTTGAAAGACATTACATTGATATTGATTTTTGAGGGAGCATATTTTTATGAATTTAATATTAAATTATTAATTTAATTCATATATATATATATATATATATATATATATATTTTGCTTCGATATTGACAGAAAAGTTTGAGCAGCTTTCTTTATTTAAAACAAGTCAATTAGCATTACTAATATAATATGTTCCTTCACAACTAGCGGAAGCTTCAAACATTATCTAAAACGGGCTACTAAATTACAGTATGTTACGATACCGTCTCGCTACGGCCGACGCGTAATAGTTAAAAATGTTAAAATATTGAAATCGCAAATGCGCGGTCTATGTGCCTTAACGAAGTTCTTGCCGCTAACGACGACAATTAGAATAGCGTTCCGTGGACTCGACCGTCCAGTGGAGTTTATGCCGGCTCGTTAATTACGATTTTTAGCGTCGCAGGTAGCGCGGCACCGAGAAAGCCGCGGAGATCGGCAGAACTTTCGGAATGACGCCCTTAATGTCGACGTTCTGCGCTTAATTAACGTTGTCACGGAAGAGCTTACTGTACGCTGCATTCCGCTGTCTGACATCGGCACGTTTCTTTACCACGCTTGTGCGATCCGGATCGACGCCTTTCCCCCGTTTACAGCGACGAATTCGCTGATTGGCGAACGACGTCGCGCGCGATTTCTTTCGCGAATTTCTTAAAGCCGAAATTCTCGACTTTCGACTCAAATACTGACAAAAAATGTGTTATTATTGCCAGTCGAGCAACAGAGAAAAGGGAGAGTTTTCGTTTGAAAGATATCTCTTGTAAAATTATTAAAAATTGATAATATGCGGCTAGCTAGTCCCAAGGAAGAAGCGCGTGCCAGAGTATAAGATTACAACTACACAACCGTACACAAGAGTCCGAATGTTTAATACTTGTCGGTGCAGGATATAAGATATCAGACAGATCGCGACTACGTTGTTCCGAGAAAGGTGTAGGGCGTATTAAATTAACGCGCGTTCAAATTTACACATCCAAACACAAGGTGCGTATCCGAGATTAATGGGGGCTCAGCCATCGTGATAAAACGAATAGGAGTCGCATTCGAATCGGCAGTACGAAAGAAGAACGGTATGCAGTCCCTCGTGTGGAGATAAACGTACGGGAGAAGAAATAAACGCGCGGAAGAAAAAGCCCGCGTAAGATGATATCGTGGTAACGTCTTGATTTAACGAGTCGCAGATACAAGATCGCAATCAGAGCACAGAGAGTTTGCACCTGGGGCCGGAGGCATCGATCGGGATCGTTCGATTGCTGTGTGTCATGCGCGCGCTCGTCTTTATGGTCATTTTTAAAAGCCCTCGGTACTCTCGTACAGTGATCATCAACTTTTTCGATCGTTCGTTGGCCAACGAAATCCTGATCCCACGCACCTGTCCACCGAGGTTTTGCAACGTGGAGTTACCTGTCAAGATATTAAAGATATTTTAATTGATAACATCCAAATATGATTACGATATTGAAAGTAATTGAGAGTAATAGCGCATTTATACGTGCTTTACTCCGTGTGATTTAAATTAAAACAGTCAGACAATTTAATTTTATTTATCTTCTATTTCGATGAAAATTCTACGTTTAGAATAAAAATTTTTGTTTATATGAGTATGTTGCACTGATTTTCGTGAGCCTTACAGTTGACAAACACTGGCTTGGAGAATCGGCTGTACCATCGCTAACACCAACGGTTGCATTTTAATTATTAAGAGAATGTACGGTAGAGGATAGTTATTATGGTAAAGGTATTACTAGCAGAAACAATAATAACTTGTTGCGATTTCCATATGCGGGCAGTTGTCTGATGCGAAATATTACGAGAGCAATGTAGTGCCACTTATTATTTACAAAAAGGTTTTACAATATTGAAAGATGTATATATAATGATTATACCGATTTTTCACTCTTCAAGGAAATACGATTTAATTGCCTGATAATTGTGTTTCATACATTTGATACATTTATTTAACCTTTCTCTTTTTCAAACGCAATTTTCCTCGATAAATGCTTATTCATATTTTAAAAGGAAGACGTCGAAAATTAATGACGAGACTCTAGCGTGTAAGATCTATAATTCTAGCGTGTAAAATATTCTTTCCTCTTAATCGCAATCAAAACTAGCCTGTTTCTTGATTCCAACGTGGATTATGGATAACCCTTTTCATTGCCTGTAAATAGAACGATAAAGAAATAATTGTCGTTTATCATTTCGTTAGACTAATGAACGTAAGCTCCATTCTAGCTTTTTCAAAGTATTAGAGAAGGTCTTTGAGAACGAAGAAAGAGAGGAGCGTACTAATCGCACCAGAGGTTGAATAGCGCTTCAATTTAAACGTTCGCGGCGCGCAACGCCCCTTCGCCGTCGCGCCACCGCTCGCGCGAAACGAGGAAGAGATTAACTGCGACGTCTCATGCGAGTTCTCCTGCGAGCTCCGTTCGCTGACGTCTCGTATGCTCTGAAAACGAGGCACGCCGGTCTCTACGGTCGGGCCGCGCGCGGTCTCTCCTCTCGCGCGGAATGACTCGGTAAGCGCAATGCCGCGTGCGCCCTCGCGAGCGGCAGCTATTAAATGCCGGAGTGCTCATAAATATAAATCATATGAGTTCGTCTTGTTGCTCGTCGATGCTCCTGGCGGCCGCGACCCTGGGAAACAGCTGTCCGCCCAGCGGCTGGCCCTTACAATGCCATGCCGCCAAATTTGGTCTCGCGAGCGTTGCACGTGGACCGCAGATCGCTTATTCGAGTTTGAGACGTGTCCTGCAGGTCTGAAAAGGCCTGTCTTCCTCGTCGTTCACGTCGTCCCTTGTTCGCGAACGGCTCCGGCGACATTTCGGTAAGAGACGTTTCTTGTCGGGGATTCCAGCGCGGAGCTCGCCCGAGAAGATACGGATACCTTGAAAGAGCGCGGCTGATACTTGGGATTAATGCACGTTACACGCGCTCGAGTGACTCGAATAAAAATTTAATGTTCCGAGAAATTTATTTTGTGATCGATACACATTCTCGAGACGTCTGAATCTTCGATGAAGTTCTCGAGAGTTTTCGAACTCTCGCAATGAGGTACGTACAGAGAATTTAAAGCCATTGCACATGCCCATGTTTGAAACGTCGTAAAGATGTTCCGAAAAAAGTACAAATAGTCGATAAGCTGTAACAGATATTATGACATTACGATGTTATCCGATAGCAAAATTTATGAACACGACTGCGAAGATTGCCGCAATACGTATCATATTTCCAACTCAATATGCTATAAATATGATGCGCGTAACCGTAAAATTCTAATCATTCGAGCGATGCCGTAATTCGTCTTGCATGGCAACAGAGTGATATTCGATTTGTTTCTGAACTGTCGTTTAAAGCGGCTGCGAATGTTCCGCGTGTGCGGATCAATTCCAATGAATAAAATATCACATCTGTTCTTTATAGCTGCACACACGTTTTGCATTCTTTATTTCTTCTCCTTTTTTCTTCAATTGCACTATCTACTTCTATTCTAAATGCGAAAGGGCAGTAATGCAGTCTATAAAATCCGAATCGATCCACGAGATTTTTTTTATAGACCGCAATCTCATTTTATCATCGACTATGTCAAATACGACGCTACCAAGTATAATCTCTCACAGATTCCTTCCGACGTGTATCGGAAAGCGGAGTCAGATAAATAAGCGATCAAGCCATCGCCAGGAGTCGCTTATCGCCTCTCGGCAGTCTCCTACCGGTCTAATCGTCGAATCGCATAAGGGCCTCCG
The DNA here is from genome assembly GCF_000956235.1 of Wasmannia auropunctata. Lineage (NCBI taxonomy): Eukaryota > Metazoa > Arthropoda > Insecta > Hymenoptera > Formicidae > Wasmannia > Wasmannia auropunctata. The sequence goes on from NW_012026784.1 coordinate 7,243,507, forward strand.
CGATAATCGACTCGCCGGACACGGACGGATTTATCGCAACGATTTTGACAACGGCCCGTTCCTATCTGCTGTCAGTGATCGCGGCGCGAAGTCGCGCGGCGTAACATATTAGCCGCTCGCGTACGTGTCAGATTGTCGCGTATAAATATTCATGGCGCGTCGCCCCGCGATAAAAATCGCGGCCTTGCTCTCGCTCGGGCACAAAAGATTTTTTTTTACTTGTTCGTTCGATAATTTCGAGTTGCCTACTTGATCGCCGGGTCTCTCTCGCGCGAGATCCTTCTTCTCGAGGCCGCTTAATTACTTCTCGAACGAGTCGATTGACTCTTATTCCATCGGTAGATCGCCATCGGTTGGCATAGCGCGGTCCAATCAATGGATTGGACACGCCGGGCTACTATTAATGAGCAAACAGATGGAACGACGGTAGATAGCCGTGTTTTAATTAACTTTTTACCGGTCCACACATCGGCGTCCTCGGTCTTGGATTAATATCAAGCATAAGAGAGGTCATTTTCTTATGCCGTCTCTCTTGATACTTTCAAGTTACGATTGTCGGTCGCGACTATACACGTACGATTGTATGACATTTAAACGCACCTGCCAACCCAAGATATTCATAAAGAGGTACATACATCACGAATGCCCGCTCGACAGATTCGTTCGTTTTTATGAAATGTACAATAGTCAGACGAATATAATTGATGTCATTTGCGTGGAAATTCAGCTGAAGATTGAAACTGTCATGAATTCAGAAAATTCACAAATAAATATTCCATTGAAATATTGTGGTTACAGTAATTAAAAAATAATTGTAAAGAAACTATGTATAATATACATATAAGATATCTGTAAGATTATTTTGCCCTTATTTTACGCGCCATTATTTTACGGCCGCGAGCCGGGAGAATCTTTTTTGCGCATCTCCGGACATTCTAAGCATTCTAAATATTCGAGGCAATTACAGGCCTATCAACTGCCATAAAACTGTCTCGCGGTATTTCAGTGCCAATTTTTCGGTGGCTCGAGTCCTCGCCGAGGATAATCACCGGGTTGCGCACAGTAGGCAACCGCTCCTCGCGCAACGAAAGTGCAGCCTGGGTCTTAATCTAGACCAATTTAACATTTCAGACGCTCTCTTCCTCCTAGCTGCTGCTTTATTTGCTGTAGCCTGATTATACGTCTCCGTTGATTGGCGTTTCGCCACGGCGCACCATCGCGAATTTTTATAAGCCCATTGGCGTGAACAATGGAGCAGCCGCGCGGCCGTGCGTATACGCGATTTTTGGGCGATTTTTATCAAGATTTCCGAGAGATAGTTCGATTAAGATGCAGTCCCGGAGAGCGGGACGCATCGAGGACGCGGGTCCAGCTTTTAATTTGTTCCGAAGATGTTCCTCGAAGCGGTAACGACTGGGCGCGGGAGCGCCAACGAACGGGTCAATTAGTAGCAACGAAAGCCTCCGTGGAATTTATAAGCGCGGGTAAGGGCGACTCCGCCGTCCCGGGACATACAAAATTATACCCTTTCCGCAGCTGCCCACGATCCCCTTTTCCTCGCTGAGCGTACAATTCAAATCCTTGGTCACCATTCCTAATTAGTATACGCCTCCTTTCGCGTATATACATAGGACGCTCCGTAAATATCACGAATAGCGCTCGGTAGTTTCCAGAACGACGGGTTTAGAAACTCGTTGGCAGAATTCTAATTCTTTATTCAATTTTACGTCGGGCGCGCGAGATATGTAAATCATACGCCAAACATCGTGTCCGATCGATGACTAATGTTTGCCGGATGAAAAATGTTTGTTCTTCAAATTACAAACAATAGATTTCTCCTCGTATTTTTTCGATATGCGTTCTTGGTGCGCACGTCCCGGACAGTGCGTACTTATACGCGTGAATGCATTCGTGCGCGCTGACTTATACGCAGTCGCAGAGAGGTGTCCGTGAGACGCGCGGTCGAAGAGTCAGCGTCGGGTATGAGGGTACATAATAACTTATTCCGAGCCTTATTATTACGGACGACTGCGGTGGGCCCTGGGCCAGTAGCGGTCAAGTACGCGTGGGTATCCAACGGCGGCGGAGACATCCGTTATTACGTCGTCACCGGTCCTCTTTGCTTGCCAATGAGCGACGGAATGACGGTGCGGGATGACAAAACTTTTCCTCGCTAAGTCATCGGTAGCTCGAGTTTTTTGACTTTTTGCCGATGCGTTGTTTATTCCTTGCCCTCCCTTTCCCATCCCTTTTCGCGAAGGAGCGCTCTATTATATCTGGCGAAAGAGCAAAATTTCTACGATCACATTTGATGTTAGTCTGATCTTCGGTGATATTCAGAAGGATCGACGAATACCTCTTTGTGGAACCGTTTCAAGAAATTTCCCGTGATGCGTCGCTTTTCTAGCGGACGATATGAAGTCATACGAACTATGTAGGCGAGCTCGCAGCTCTGAGGAGGGAGCACGTTGCAGAACTATTTATACGAATTCGTCATAGGGAGCATTTAGGAAGGTAACGCATCGGCCTCCCCGTCACGCCCGCCTCGAAACGGCTTTCACCCTGAGGAGAGGCGACGATTCTCGGTTATTATTGGCGCCAAAAGGCACCCACGCACGTGCGTAAGTGCAAGCGGCACGCGATGTTTGGCAGCGGTTAGTCGAGTCTAATTCGTTTTTCCTCTTAACCCCGTGCCTGCGCGAACGTGCGACTTGGCGCGCATCCAAGACGAATGAATTATGACGCGGCGGCAGGAAATCTCGTTTTCCGAAGCGCATCACTATCGCGATAATCATAATTTTAAATCGCGCTTTGCCGGAGAAGTTCTAGCAAGCAGAAATCCGGCTGAAATAATTTGCGCGGAAAATTTCCTGGCGTTACGCCGAGTTAACATAAGTGCGGAAAGTAATGTTGACGTCTGCTCGTCTTATTAGTCGAGCTTTATTTTTATTACTAAAAACGGTTGCACATGGTCTTTGTTAAACAAAATCGGACGGTAACAGTTCGGAATGGTAATTGTGACGTAAAGCTCGACGCGCTTTGAGATTTTCCTACGAGAGCGCCGTGAGCTCATCCTCGCATCAACATTTTCATCTTCCGCTCACGGTCCGCCGCCGCTCTCTCTCTCTTTTTCTCTCTCTCTCTCTCCACACGTGGGCACACGCGGTCGACTCGTGCCCTCGTGTGCGTGCCCCGTGCACGCGCGTGAGAACGCGCGGCCGTTCGAGTATGCGAGCGGACGTCGGTCGGTCGGTCGGACGACGAGCCTCTCTCGTGAGAGCGCGCGAGGGCCCGAGGAGAAAAGAGCCGCCGGTGAAGGAGAGGAGGGAGCGTGTGCTGCCGGAGGTGGTGGTGAACGTGGAGGTGGAGGAAGAAGCTGGCCCTCTTGGGAAGCGACTCGTGAGAGCGCTCGTCGCGCGGGAGAGAGAGAAGTCGAGAACCCGCTTAGTCCCACGCGACGGCTCGTGGCTCCTCGTGGCCGACGCGCGTCGCGTCGCCCCTGCGTCGCCCTCTTCGTCTGGTCGCGAGGAGGCGGGAGTATAGGAGACGGGGAGAGTGGGTTAGGTTCCCGGCTTTAAGGTCGCGCCGCGAACGTCCGCGCGGTACGGCGCGACCTCGCCGAGCATTTAAATGGAAACGTAAGGTAAACGCGCCAATTAAGGCTGCAATTGGCGAAGCTTTGTGCGTCCGTATTATATACAAGTCGGCGGGAATCGACAGAGATATGTTTTACGTTTGAGCAGTCACCGGATATAGATGATCTGAGGGGTTTGACACGTGGATTTTAGTTTTAGTTGGAGATACAACAGAAAATCTTTACACTGCGCAGTGTAATTGCATATCTGACACGGTCCAAGAGGAGATTTTCTAATTTATGTATTTGTTACAAAGAAAGAATTCCCTACATGACATAAACTAATTTGTAAAATTTTTTCCATTTTAAGGGAAACACGTTGATTTAGCTGAGTTAGTCTCAATTAAAAAACAATAATCGAAAATATACTTCAAGTCACAGAAGACGATGAATTATACATTAAGAATCATTTTCGTCTGATGTGATGACGCGTTAGATGTCGATTCAGCTGAATCAATATACAAGGGAAAACACATTTTCAATTCTGATTCGCGATCGGGGAGTCGCGTGGGCATATCTGCGCAGGAAATATTCGCGCGAGGAGCCTTGAACGGAAGAACGAACGCGGCCAATGACACAAAGAACGTCGTTTAACTGCTCACATGATTTATTATCGATTTCTCAAAGCGATATTACTCGTCCGAACGTATTGTAGATGCTTGAACATGCCTGTCGATCGTTCATTTTCTTGTCTCGAGCAGAGTGGAACAAAAAGTTACTGAACCGGTGACAAAGGAGAGATGTTTTTACATATTAAAACTATATGAATTATTTAGATATTATCAAGAATATTATTAAATATATCAAGAATAACGTTTGTTGAAATTTAAAATTATATTAAATATTCGGTCGATCACCTATGTACCAATTTATAATAATTATTATAATCAAGAGACCGATCTTTATATTTCCTGCACATGCAAGAAAAAAACAATTTTTATCATAATTTTTTAGCTTTAAGATACTGTGGAAATATCTTCTATGTATCACGATGCATTTTATCGAGTCGTGCAAATATTTTCACTATGACACAGAGTTCTCAATCGATGAAACGTTCGACTCGGTCGCGAAAAAAAAAACAGAAAATATAACGTCAGGGAGCGAGCCAATCACGCGCAAATATTATCTCCGAAGCGAATAAAGAAGCTCGCTGCTCATCCGGCGCCCACTTTGCGGACTGGTCTCGCGTGCACAATGGCTAAACTAATATTGAAATATTGCCAGACGATTGGGCGCAGTGTACATTTTTCAACGTCGAACGTCGGAGGCGCGCCCGCCTAACAAATGCAGTTTGATATACGGGCCGGGCCTCCATTCAATGCCGATTGTTAATACGAAATCATTTATTTACACGAGCGCGCCCGATCGTCACATAGCCACGCCGGGGCCTTTAAGGCCCCGCCGATATCTAAACGAGCCTATCGCAATCGGGCCGTCTGTAGATTGGATCGCGACGTTGCGCTCAATGAGTTTATACCTTTTGCGGCCGTAATGCGATCAAGTGGATAAATTGTGCGTGAGAGAGGCAGCTGCGCCCGAACACTTCTACCTGATTATGTAATATTTGCTGCAATCTTTTTTTTTTTTAGATTAACTTATAGCGCGCCGTTGCAATCATCGTCTTTGATTGGTATATTAACACAATTTTACAAGTTAATATTAAAGAATATTTGGTGTAATCAAACACCTCGGTTTTTACATATTAAAAGTACAAGATATATAAATGAATCGTTTTCTTTTTTAATACTTAATTACCGATACTTAATTACCGACTTTTTTACAGGAACAGCGCGAATTTATGATCGTCTAGAATAATGGCGCGAAAGTAGCGTGAGTTGTGTCGCAGAACTCGCCCGCAAAAAAAATGCGAGCGAGTTTCCAATGTCGAGATATTCCATATATGTAACGCGTAATTGGTCATATTTTTACGTTTCGACGTCTGGGCGGGAACGCCTCTTGTTCGCGGGCACCAACCGACCGGATTCGCCTTCATTTGTTCGTTGCGAACGAATTCTCCTTAAATCGCGCGGGCACGCTTTTTGCACGTCGAGTCCGGGAACTCGCCCCGACCAAAATCACATTCAAATCGAGATTAAATTCGATGCCGAGTCGCTGACTTCGCTCCATGCATTATATCGAGTGCACCGACATGAGATATGTTTTGTCATCTTCATGGGCCACCAAGCGTTCTTGTCAACTGAAAGAACTGGACAAACGAGAAAACGTACTGCGTATGTCTCACTTCTTTCGCGTGGGATGAAGGAGAACCTTTCTTTTGTCGCTCCGCCGCTTTCCGTTGCCCTAACAATCAGCAAATTAATCCTTATTCGGGACTATCGGCAATGCAAGTTTCGAAAGTTTGCCATTTTTTCCCCCCATCAATCAATACTGTACCGCGTCGTATTAAATTTTCATCCCTGCAATCTCATGGCCAAAAGGATCGCTGTGGCGCCGACTAAAATGACACGGTTAAAATGTCTCAATCGTGTGCATCAAGTAGCATTCGGAGTAAACATTTAATCATGATGCCCATCAGCGAGGAACCGGCGTTTTGCGAAACAGGTGTGTGGTGTCCGATCGCAGGACACTCCTGGAAGAGAACTACCAGCGGCCCAGCGGTATTCCGACGTTCTTTGGCGCGCCTCTCGAAACGCCCGCTTGCGAAAGCGAGGCGGCGGCCACCGCAAGATTCCGCTCACGCGTGTCGCGCTCGCGCGCCGACTTATGCATCTCGTATTTTTTACCGCCGTCCGACAACACGCGGTCGTACGGTACGCGCCATTTGCGGGAAAGCCACGCAATTATCCGCCGGCAAATCCGAGCGGCAGCTGTGTACTCCAAGTTTGGTGCCATCGTAGTCCCCACCTTCTCTCTCGCACCTCTGATTTCTGCTTGCCTCCTCGAGTTCTCTTTCCTCTTCATTGAGCGAACCGCGTCTCGCTTTCTTTCGCTACTCTCACGAGCCGTTCGCGTGTGGTTTTCTCGCGATAGCGCGTTCGTTTCGTTTAAGGCACTTGATATCTTAATGGTTTATTCATCTTAAAGTGAAATGTTGTACTTATAGGTTTTAATGCTTCTTACGAGAGTCCTAATTAATAAAGACGAATTTGAATTCCAGAATGATTTTGATAAGCTAGAAAAGCATTAAGATTGAAGCAGCATTTTTATTTATGAGACATGCATTAACTGCATTAAGAACGCATTAAGAACTGCATTAAGAAATTATAATTATTTAGTTTGTATAGCTTTAAAAAATTTCCAGCCGAATCAGAAACGTATTGAATGTCTAAGATAACGAAGTTCATTAAAAACGTGTGTTAAGTATTGGTTTTTATTCGTTAATGAGTCACCGTCTGGGCTCCTTATTAAGTTCATATCTAAAAAGAGGCTTAAGACTCGTTGAGATATCTGTCGCATCCATATTTGGCGTCGTGCAGTTCAAAATCGCAAAGGCAAAACTGCAATAACCGTTAAGAGAAGAGAAGAGTTTCGCGGTTATTGCCTATTACTTGTTAAATGCCGGGTTAAATGATGCAAACAGTTTTGCATCATGAGAGTGATGTTTTCACATTTTTTATTTTGAACCGAACGACGTAGTACCAATATCGTTCTGTTCAAGATTTGTATTATATCGTTCGGTTCAACATCACTGTCGAAATTTATTAAGGAATATAAAAATAATATATTATTAAGCAATTATATTATCAATTAAATATCTATTTTTGTTTATTGAATATTTAAATTTTAGTTTTTTTTTTGCCAAATTCGTCATTATAGTGTAATTTAAAAATAATAATTTTAATAAAATCTCTCTCTTTGTAATTAAGATTTTGATAGAGATTTTATATATAATAATATTTCATAACAGGCCAATTATATGTGGAGAAATTGGCAAAGCGGTTGTTTCATAATACGCGGGACCATCATGATCGTGTGAATCAGCTTCTGTCGAACACAATAGACATCGCCCGGCATAAGCTGGAAATTCAATAAAAAAAAGGAAGCACACGGGTACCCGCAGCTCATTTCGCTCGAGACAGTCGACGACGCCCAGTCTGGGTCGAACTATTTCAGACCAGCTTCTCTCCCGACATTCATCGGCTGCCTAACTGTGCGTCAGGCTTTGTACGCGGATAGACAGGTAGACGAAGGGAAATGAGATAAGCCAGTCTCACCGCGGAAACAACTTGTAATTATTACTTCATAATCGAATAAGCGTCAATTCCATCTGCATTCATTCCCCTTCTATGCGTTTCTGCTGAATATAACGAAACATGTGAGCCCAGAATCGTTTTCAGGTACCTATACTCTGTAATTACTTATCTTTTCTTTTTTATGCATAAATAATTCAACAAGCACTCCTCTCCCTTTCTCTCGTGAAAAGTTCGGAAGCGCATTCGATCAACGGGATTGTGCACGCTCGCGAAACGAGCGGAGGTGAGAGTGGATCATTCGAGAGCGAACGTGGGACGCGCCGTACGTCGATGCCTTCGTTGCGTGGGATCGTCTTCGTGTGTGTACGTGCGTGCGTGCGTGCGTGCGTGCGTGGATTGTCGGGACCGGGTCGTTACCCAGAGAGACATGGGGGCTTCGTGTGCGTTCCACTACCACCAGCGACGACACCGTCATCATGATGAGGCTTATCGTGACGCCGAGGTGTGGGAGTGTCTCCGTCTCTATTTCGCTGCCCTCCCGTTTCTCCCTCTTTCGATTTCTTTCTCTCGGCGACACGAGATATGTACGAGTGCACGTCGCCTTCCTTCCCTCTCCTTCTCTCTTCTTTGCGCCTTCGCGTCTCTCATCCGCGTATTTTTCCGTCCTTCCTTATCGTGATACGTCTCATCTCTTATTTCGCCCGCACCGCCAACTTCTTTCTCCGGGGGGGATTACGTGGACGCGATAGAGGCTCCCATCAATGTCGACATGCCACCGCTTGGGCCTGTCGATAAATTTAGTTCGCGGATGTTCGGGCCAGGACCTCGTGGGGGCCGCCGGCACGAACGGATTTTAAATCGAGATGATCTTGATGACGCATTTGAATGTATCCCCACGGGCGCGGGATTATTTATTGCGCGACGGAGTTATCTGGTCCTGGAATTGATTCTGGGGGCGAATAACGTGGGCAATAAAGTCCCGCATCCGGTGCAAAAGGCCCACCAGCCTACTGACATGCTTATATTTCTATCGTATATATTTAATATACAGACTTATGCCTCCTTTCTTTTAAATAGAAAGGAAATATCTATATGAATTATAAATAGATCAAAAGGAATGTAATGAAACCTCAATAGAAATAGATATGAATAATTATGAAAATTGTAATATAAAATTTATATTTTCTGATTTTGTAATGACGTTGTAGAAACTATAATACATATATCTCATTATAATTTATTTTAATACATAATAATAACGTAATAATAAGTTCCTTACTGAAATAATTTAATGTTAAAATGCATTAATCTAAGAAAAAAAGAGATTACGAAACGTTACACGCGCCTTTTAAGGAATGCTAGAGAACATCTAGTTGCGATTCGTTCGACAAATTATCTTCGGCATGCGTCTAAAATGGTCAGCTCGGATGAATTGTCGATCGTTAACACCTCCATGCGAGTGAGCGCTGCTCGCGCAAAGTTTGTTTTTGCTGGACGCAAAAGCAGCCGAGTAAGGAACATGGAAGAGAAAGATGAAGAAGGAGAGATCAGTACCCCGTGCGCATACCTACATACGTACGCATATGCACGCATGTGCACGTGGCGCGTCCCATAACGCGACTACGTGTGGGCTCGTGAAGTGTGGGTTCGGCCGCCTTAAAGCGCGTGTCATATTTGGCGATACATCGCACGAAACCCCTCGTGTGGGTTCGCGCCGACGACGGACGGATGCTCGTGTTAGGCAAAGAAAATATCCGAGCGTTAACAAACAAGGAAAAGTTTAAAAATTGTAACGTGCGATAAAGTATACATTAAAAAATATCTGCTAATAGTCCTAATCATAAAAGTTTTCAGATTTGAAGATTATTGCGCATATAATAATTCACTTGTTAGTAAAATTTCTCAATAAGCTCGTTTCCGTTTATAACGCGAGTTCGAAATAATAATCGTCTTCCTCCGAAATACGCCTTCTCGTGTCTCATTGAGAGAAGTTTAGGTTTCAACGACTCGACATACTCGAAGATTCTATGCCACCTGTTTAAATGCGGTAGTCCGTGTAGGGACACCGTAGATCGTAATAGGAGAGCGTTGTTTGCACGAGCCCACATTCGTTCCGTTCGTCCGTCACCCACACGCCACACCGCCGCTTATTAAGGACTGCTATCTCGCGTAAGAGATATACGACGAAGAAGGAAAGGACACGGAGTCTCCTTAAGCCTACGCCGAGCTCTCGGCCCACTTCGAGCCGAAGAAGAACGAGATACAGGGCGGGCGGTAGGCGCTAAGAATGACCGGCCTACGAGCTGTCGTCTAATTAGGCGTTGTCGGGGTCCCCCTGTGTTTCTCTCGTGTTACAAGGATCGCAAAAATTTGCTTAAATTGGCGGACGTTGATGGAACGGGACAACAACTCTGTGTCGATGTAAGCGCTTTCTATACGAGAGATTCTACATTGCAATCAGATTATCGTTGAAAAAAAAACCGTCCACTTGAAATCGATCAAAGTAGGTACATCTGATCGGTGAGTAGAGGTGCATGCATGGATATAAATTTTGGACCGACCTGTAACACATTGTGCGTTATGACACGTGAATCCCACGAAGGCAGGTCGGTTGATAACGATGGATCACGAGGATGTACATTGCAAAATTCATCCCGCGATCCATCATGTCTCGGGCCGTGCTCGAGCACATAACTTTTGCATAGATTAGATCGCAGCCGAGCGACGCCGCCGATCTAGGCCCGCGATTCGAACTGAGAGCCGCGTTCTGACGCCGCTCTGCACAAAGAAGCGGCAGCTGCTTGCCGATCGAGTCAATACTCGATACAGTGGTCGGTGTTATTCTCTGACCAGTTTTGGAAGGGTGACGTCCCACCCCCTTCGCTGGATCGGACCCCCGAAGCCGTTCGGCCCCGCGCGCATTCCTCTTACTAGCTTTTTATCGGGCCGCGCGCTGGTCATATCGCAAAGCATCCACGATCGGACGCCAATCCGAGAGATTCCGACGCTGCGCGCGAGGGGCTCGATGGCTGGGATCGAATAAAGGCGCTTGTGCGATCGAAGGGTCCTTCGAAAAAAGGGGGAGATATTAATAAGGTGACACTGTTCCGAGGAGCCTGCTGGCAGGAGGTAGACAGATGTCGCGGCCTCTTTTTTGGGGTTTTGATAGAATCAAATGTATCTTTGTGACATGGCTAGGATTACTTATATTTATCAAATATTTATACAGATTATTTGATATTGGATGTATAGAATAAAAGTTCTGTGGCAATTTTTGTAGATGCTTCTATATTAAGATAGTACTTGCTTCGTCACTACATATACTAAAATTGGAACGATATTAAGATATTTTAATGACTTAATATTTTTAATGCTAAAAAAATTGTCTTCGCGTATTACAAATACCTAATTAGAATAATGTATTCGTGAGGTATTTGTAATTTAACGCTCATCGATATTATTTATTTAAAACGAGGAAAAACTGGTTTAAGATCGCTTTTTTGAACAGCCACGAAGCCGTGGGACACCGACCGACACTCACACGAGGACAAACCAGATTTGTCCATTTGCGAAACTGCATTTTCATCCGTTTTTTGCCGTCGGATGAATTATCGAGGCAGCGGGAACTTCGAGAGACAGTGACCCACGATCCCTCTTCTAACCAGACTCCATTATTCTCGTCGTACCGTCTTGACGTCACGGTAGCATAAATTTCCGACTCAGGATTAAATCCTACGGTTGATTTATAAATGTATAAAAAATACATTTTTAACCCTTATCGATGGTTACATACACAATGCCATTTCAGTATTACTCGTGAAGTATTCTACTTCGATTTTTATACACTAAAACTTACCAGCGTTATTATCGTTCGATTATTCATTTCGATTATTTATCAGATATAATTCTGCTATTTGCATGACAGCTTAAGAATGAAATATTTATCACGACGACAGTGGAATAATAGGTCGTTGATCTCCCGCACTCGGCACGAAGGAGAGAGAGAGAGAGAGAGACATAATTTTTATGTTTTGTACACGTCTGCGCGATTTAATCCGGTCGTCCTGTGATCGTGCCACGCGCGCGGTGGCCCGAAACAGATGGGTTTTGAAGAAGAAGCGGCCGTATTCCCGGGCCGAGAATGTATTCCGAGAGGGTTTCCTCGTAATCTTCTGTTTGTACGTGGCGTGGGACGAGAAGAGAGCTTTGCTCGAGAGGATCCGAGCGGACGGACGACAGCGACGGGGAGGACGACAGCTTCTTGCGTTGCATGTTTGTCGTCGGATCCGCGGGGTGATTGACGGACGTGCCGAGACGAAGATGTGCGCGCGCGCGCAACTCTCTGTTTGGCGACATGGTCGGATCCGATGTTTATCTTCGTGTACGAACTCTTTTCTCTGGCCCCTGTCGCCCCGCGTAGCCACGTACGAGCGTATACGAGTGTATTTCGCGGCCGCGGCAACATCCGTCGCGCTCTGGCGTTCGCTCTCAGCGGGGTTTGATTCTCCACGTTGAGACGAAATGGAGTCGGATCTCCGTGGCAGATAAAGTAGATTGACAACCACGGCTTTTTCGCGAGAAAGAGAGAGAGAGAGAGAGAGAGAGAGAGAGAGATTGAACTTGCTGACGCGTGACTGTCGGAATATCGTATTTGTTATCCGTTAAAAAATATTTGAATTGCCTTATAATGTATACGCGTAATATTTTCACTTTCGCATATTTATCAAACGCCACTTGCTAAGTACTTACAAATGATATTACCCGTCCGCAGGATTGCTGTACTGCACTAATACACCGAGAGCGCATATAGACACGAGTTCCATACGTGAACATTCTCGTGTTGTGACGAATGTCCCTCGTACCGCAATTGCACGCGTGCGTAGCACACGTGCATATAATGTAAAACGTTTGGGCGGTGTACCATCGGAGCTTAATCATCTCGGAGCAGGCGTGAGATTCGTTTTTCTCGCGCGCCGCAATCCGCGGTCGGCGTGCAATTACAAATTTCTCATCTCGACGATCTCTTCTCGGCACCCATGTCTGTATCACACGCGGCTCGTCTATAATTTGAGACGGGACTACGGGCGCGCGCTTAACGACGAGGCGGACTTGCACGACGAGCGGCAATCTTTCACGCGGAACGGCTGCGCGCCAAGCCGCGTTGTAAGCTCACGAAATCGTGAATCGTTTTGCCCTATTATCGCCGGCATTATCTCCCGTGGCGATCGATCGCGAATAAATTGTTATACGTACGCTTTGTCGTTAAGATTATGTTTTAGTAATTAGTGATATGCAGCCACCTGGTGATTTTGAATATAGATACTCGCGGGTAGAAAATAAAGCAGAATATAGCCATTAAATGGTCGGTAACCATATTCCTGACTAGTCAAGTTACTGTGCTCCAGTTTATTTTTACTCGGATAATTTCACTTGTGTGGTCACAGGTGTAATGGTCACGCATTCCTTAATAGATTGCCATTCATTGTATTCACGACAGTCACGATCGCGAGCGGACTTAAGAGCGCGGCTATAAACATATACGAAAAATTGCATTCGTGGAGAAATCAATTATCCGTGTCGTTCCCCACTTTACGTCGTTTTTTGCATGGCAATGAGGAAAGAGCGGGACACCTAACTGGAATCGAAAGGCGCGGACGAGATACTTAAGACGTAATTGCACGTAAAACATCGACAATCTCGCACCGCTCGCAAGGTGCGAACAGGAGAATCTCAATTTAGCCGATGCCCGCGCGATCTATATTTTTTTTTCTCTCGAAGCTGTCCGTGTCAAGTCGAGCGAGATTTTATCGCGTCGCGCCGTTACACCGGCACGTATTCCCGAGCAGCGTATTCATGAGGAACAAGAATGGAGACAATTAAGCGTAACAACAGTCGAGAAATGAAGAGTTCGCTACGCGAACGGCAACATTAAAACGCATAGTTTACGAAGGCGACGACATCCGCTTTCGCATCTCGAATTCTTATCGTTTCTCCTTTTCTCTCCGTCCCTCTTCCTCGCGTTCCCGCGCATATACAAGAGAGCACTTACAAAATACGACAAAGAGCTCTCCCGAAGAAATTAACCGTGCCCGAGGACTTGTTCGTGCCCGGTGAAAATTAAGGCTCCCAACGGGGAGAATTTACGCGGTGTCGCGAGATCTTAATTAACCGGGCGAGGACGTCTTTACGAGGACGCGGGGCCGATCGAATTCGACGGGTTACGAGAGTAATGCTTATTGGACCGGGTGCAAAATTACCTCCTGCGGCTCGGTCGGATCCCGCGAGCGTAGAAATCGCTCCGCGCGCTCCGCGACGCCTTTTACGATCCGTTAAGTAGCTCCGGGAGTTGTTTATCCGTCGCGCGCTCGCCGCGAGACCGGGCAGCGCGGGCTTTACCGCGCGAAAACAACGAGAGAGGTTGCCCCGGAGGTTTGATTTACCTCGCGAGGTGGCTGGAAAATGAGCCTCCATTGTGCGCGTTCCAGGAACGACGTTCACTCCGTTCTCCGGCTCGACGTTGTTTCTCGGAGACACGTTCGATAATTCGCCATCGGCACGTTGCCGCTCTATGTAATTCTGGTCTGGAATTAAAGTTCTTCGCACATCGAGTGGTCTAATCGAAAAGATAGTCGCGCGAAACGCTGCGTTAGTAGATGCTCTTTACGCAGCGATGATGTCGATGATGGGCGTCGAAGATGCAGCAGACCGGCCATCCCATCGGCTTCGAGAAGCACCCGGCTACCATAATTTCAGTATCTCGCACGGAACTTCCGGGATATCCCAGAAAATACGTAAGGAGGAAAATATAATTATCGCAGGCGCACCGTTGAGATACGTTGAAACGTTGCTTCCTTTTTTATTTATTCTTCGGTGTATTCAAACACGCGGATGCGGGCTCAACGGTGATCAACGGGAACGCACTGGAACCGAAGTATAATTGTACTGATTGCCGTTGAGAGCAGATGCGAAATGCCTCCGGCATGATAATAATTCTGCTGTAACCCTCCGTAATAATCTTACTCGCGCGCCCGACGCGCTATTTGCGATTGGTGGCTGCAATTAAATATTAAATTGGGAATTCCTGGGACGTGCGATTGTTCCCAAGTTACGAGGGAGAGAATCGTCTCTCGAGCGTCTCTAACTTCGAATATTTTACAAAATGACCCTTTTAAGGGGCTTTTAAAAACAAGGGCTCAATTCAATGAAACGTTGGTAGTTAAATCCTATACGAAAGATCTAGACGTGTGCCACAGATAGGCGATGCAATTCCGACCGTCACGTTATGCGGACCACACCGAATTCTTGCGCTATCTCCGCCACGCTCACGCATATAAGGCGGCACCGTGCACCGTGGGCGCGTGCACGTACGAGCCTCCACGGACGCACGTGTCGCGGTTTTCTAACGCGGTATTACGCGCTCGGGAGCAAACAGCAAAATAAGAGCATCAGAGATAGAGGCCGCAACTCTACGCCGTCGCGCACAGCTCGCTCTCTCGCGCGCACTTCATAAATAACTCGACCCACACACCTCTCCTCTCGAGCTCCGAGGCTCGCGCGAGGTGGAGTAACGATAATCTTAATAATCATAACCGCCGACGACGTCGTATGCGCGTTCCCTTCCTCTCTCTTTCTTTCTCTTTCTCTCCTTTTCTCTCCCTCTCTTTCCTCTTTCTCTCCCTGTCGGTTCTGTCTCTCTCTATCGCTTGCTATCTTTCTCCGTGGCTCGCACGCGCTTCGCCGCCTTGTGTTATTAACCCAAATTGCCGTGCTCGTGAATGGAATCACGCCCTTATCGAGTCACACAAGGTACCGCCGCGTCCACGTTCACGTGCCTCGCCGAGCGCGAGGCGAGTGAATCGCGGTGTGCGGTGCGCGCGCGGCCGATGGCGTCTCTCCGCGTGTATCGCATCGCGTTGATGTGTATACGTAATTACGCGACGCGCTCATTTCTGATAATATGGCAGCCACAGCGATAATAGGTTGATTAATGGTCAATGGCAGCGGGTAGCGCGATGCGGATGAGAAAGCGAGGATCGCTTGGTAACTTGATTGCAATGAGACCATATATTTTCTGTGGTGGAATATTGAAATGTATCGCTTCGGGTAAATTTATTTCTCTCCCTCCTACACTAAGAAAATCTTCCAAATTCTTTTAGACAACGGTACATTGTTCGATGAAATTGCCGATGCATATCGATGATTATACTTATAATAAAAAGGATAAAGTAAACACTCGATATGTGCCTCGGCTTGTTACTCGAGACTATGTAAATGTTCAGATTACACGCGATGAACAAGATGCACCGGACGATCGTGTCGCGCTGGTAGGCTCGCGATAACAATGATCGAGCATGACTAGCCGTAGATCGCATTGCTATTCGACGTGTTTAATATCGCGGACACCAGATTACAAGAGGACAAACGAATGCGCACCTCGTGCACATGTTGTCGTAATCCGCCGATGTTGTTCGAAGAATCACACGATATAGTGTTCAGGTTGCAGTCCCGAACGCGTACGGTTCGATAAACTGATAGGTGGATACGTGACATTACGAGATGAATAACGCATCTTGTTACAGAAAATACATCTTTGTAATTCCGCGGGTGGGAAATACTTTCGAGATTGCATCGCGAAGCGATGAACGAGGATTCTCAGATTACCATTCTCGCGTTTTATAGGTCAAGACCGCTGACGTGCCTGAAAATTAGCAGCGTCGTCATTTCCCCATTGCGAACAACATCTGTTTCAGGCAATCCCGGAAATTCGAATCCTCGTCGAAATTCATCGTTGATTATTCAGCGTCTGGCATTGTAATAAATGTTCGCGTAAGCGTCTAGCCAAGTAGTATTAGCATTCTCGAAATACAAAACCATCAAGAAACAATACATTAACATAGGTTAGACATAACATTAACTGATATTGCTATTTATGCTATTTTTGAATTTTTCTGACAATAAATTTTTACGATATTTTTATTATGCACAAAAAAAATCACAAGAAAAAAAAGCTCTAAACGGAAATAAACGTCAAAGTAAACGTCATTTTGACCAGTCGCAGGCCATATGCCACGAGCTGTCATCACGTAATTTTAGCGAAGAAGAAACCGTGATCGCTGTGCCGCGCGTTCTCCGGCACGTGGAACGTCCAGAAATGCCAACGTTCTTTTTCGGTTGTTGCGAAAGGGCCCGCGCCCCATTACACGGAGCCGCGCTTCCGAAACGTCGCTTTAGGAATCGTAAGGGTCCCAGCAGGTCGGAAAAAGTTCGAGTCCTTTGAAAACGAGAGATGGAACAAACTAATAAGTGCGTTTTCTTGTCGACAGCTGCGTATTTTCAATAACAAAGATATTTCCTTATAGTTATTTATTAACGTATGGAACGATATTTCTGAGAAAGATTGAAATGCAAAGTGCTCGAAGACACTGCGAAGATATCGCGGCGATGATGTCATACGCTCGAGGATGCGTCTGCTGATTTCGAGCCGACACTCGAAATTCTGGCGTAAAGTTCGCCAGCTAGAGCTTGGCAACATCATCGGGCGGTGCTGTAACGCAAACGGATAACAACGTGGATAGCGCCAACGAGATCAGGCAAATCCCCCTCACTGGTCGCCCGTGAGTGGCGGCGCGTGTCAACCTTGCTGTATCCTTGAAACCGCGCGACCGCGACCGTATGTCGAGCCAAGCCGGAGTGACGGGCTAGCAAATATGCACTCCGCGAGCTTCTAGGAATCAGCTGATTGGGGAATTCCTAGAGAGGACCATTCCGGAAGAGGAGGAGGAGGAGGAGGCGAGCTGTCTCCAACGAGGCGGACGGAATCAGGTTTCGAATTATGACTAAAAGTGCGTCCAGCTGTCTCTTTCTCGGGGAATAATCACGTGGCTATAATTGTAAATTTGAATAGTCTTTTACGTTACGTGTATTACCAAGAAACAAACGCGGATGCTTTAATAGTAATAAACATCTCTACATATCTCTATAATAATCTACATGTCTGTTCTTCGCTATTGAATGTTAACAAAACTGATATGGCATTTGTCGCTTAATTATGTTTCACTTATGTTAGTCTCAAAATATTTGAATTCACACTTATCGGGAAAAAGAAATAGCAGACACCAAAGCTGCAAAGAGTTCGAGATGATGCGACTTCCTTATTTTTTTCACGTTCGATATATAATTAACCTTTACGACACACTTGAATTATCGTCATAATGATTCCACGCCACGTGGAGGCTTTTGCCTCGACTCGATCATTCATTGTAGAGTATTAACGTACACAGCCGGCGCGTGACAGTCCGTTAAATGCAGACGAGCGAGCGGCCGGGTATTTCCTAATGCGGAGATAACGCCCGACCGACGCGAAGATTCACGACCGGCGCGTACAAGAAATTCCCCGAGAGGGAACTCCGACTATCCAGTTTCGCGACTTTCGTCGTGAGATTAATGAGCGCATTATGATAATTTTTTCGCCGAAAAGAGGGACCGTTGCACCAGTCTGCGGACGGGTTCGCAGGAGAACGTAGTTTTTGACGCGGCTCGCAAATAACGCGTAATACACGGAATTAGTTGCAGATTAGAGCGAATTTGACATAATTAAATTTTTCGGGCTACAATTCTCGGGGCTATTGTCATCTCAATGATCATTAAAGCCTAGCTCGCCGCCAAAGGAGTAAAAAAGAAAATGGGAAGGCATTTATAGGCTGGCGAGATTTTTTCTCGAGACGAGCTCATCGTCGCGAGACTCGCGTGCGCCGTTCTGCCCGGTAGGGGTCAAATTCTTCTTTCCATTAGAGTATACGCAGACAACTCGCACGATATCTCGCGAGACGTGTTTGTTGGAGCGTTTACATAACCACAAGATAACTGAATGAGTGGCCTGCAGATAAATACGATTCTAATGCGTATGTTAAATCGCGATTTGATATTTTGTGATTGATCGAGGTCGCGACGGGGGAAGGAAGTGACCGATCAAGAGATATGAAATATAGATAATAAATTTTTTTAACTATATTAATTAATAACAAACGATTATAAATCGTTGAGTTTCAATGCTTGAATGCACACATTACTATTCGGTTAAAAATGTTGAGCAATTTATTTTTTCTTTCTTCGAACAAAATATCTGTTTTAAATTATTAATAGCGAACACGATGTTTTTATAGTCATAAAAACTTGCTTGAAATGGCGAAGGTATCTTCTCGCAGCGTAATTCACCCCTTGTAGGCGAATTACGCTGAGAGTACCGTGAAAGAAAGAAGGGTACTATGCAATTTGTCATTCGGCGTGTTTTGCGTGTGGCATCGTGGTCCTGCACGCCGCTTCTACCTCGCAAATTGCTATACCAAGAATGCCATTGCCCGCAGAGGAGGACATTATGGTAATTTAGACTTTCGCGGTTTTCGCGGAGATCAACAACCCGACTGTGTCTGCATACGTTTCTTAACATTCGAAAATTCTTTAGTCTTTACCTCTGGCAAGAATTTGCGCAAATATTATAAGTACGTTCTTGTACCTTTTTTATTACTTTACTTGATTATAAAAGCTAAGATTTTAAATAAAAAAAGTACATATTTTAAACATTTTTTTCTTACAGCGACGCTTTCTTTACGAACAATCTAAATCAATGATTAGATAATTGCAAAATATGTTCCGCACTTTTTTACAGCGGCTGGAAAATAACAAAGTCAGATTTACGAGCGAGTGAAGTACACGTGACTGCCGGCCACGATGTTTAAACATACATCGTAACTGTCCGCGCGCCGAGACAGCCTTATCTACTTTAAGTCGTGGGGTATAAATGCCGACTACTCGTTGGAAAATTACTAACATTCGGTCGCGAGAGAGAAAGCGAATACGGCGCGATAATCAACTGTCGCGATCTCTGCTTAGGATCCACTTCGAAGATTAGATTTCGGTGCAGACGTCCGACAATCTGTATTTCAATTTTATTTCTTGAGACGGCAGTTCATGTAATCGATCGATTTAAAATAAATAAAATTTAAAAAATTAAAATTGTTAATAAATACATTAACAATTATTTCTTGTGTAATGATGGATTAATAATCCAATAACCGTTTTCACGACAAAAGATTGAAAGATTTTGCCGAAAGGAGAATAAAATATCGCCCTTTATTCATGCATCGTGCAGCGTTACAGAAATAATTTGCTAATCTTTATTATCAAATGAGAAAAGGATTCGGGTCCTTTAGGGTTTTATAAAGGGCCCGACAGTGTTCCGACGAAATCCAGTAGAAGGCAGCAGGTTCTGGCCATTTGGTACTTTAAGTAAAGGCAGCAGAAGGGAGAAATTTTGGGCCTGGTCGGATGAGAGATGGTCGCAGACCGGTTCTTATAGGTGTAACGTCACGTTTCTTCACTAGATGGCGGCACCTCGGAGAAATTCGCCGTTGCAAACTGCTGTTCAGTCTCGCTCGGGACGTGCAACGAATCGGACATACGCGAAGCTGGCGGGAGCGCGAGCGTTTCCCGAGCGAAAGTATTTCAAAATCTTGTATTTTTCATTAGAATTAAAGACTATAATTGAATGTTTATGTATTGCATATATTTTATAAAAGCTGTTTTAAAATTATTTCTTTTTTTATAGTTATATCCAGTTAGATTAAATCGAAAATAAATCAAGAGTGAGAATAAATGTATAAAATGTACTTATTGCAATGTAATCAGGAAATGGATTGAGGGAATTGATTGATTTATAAACAACATAGAAATTGTATTGAGAAAGAGATCAACATTTATTTGATGCTCTTGCAGTGATAAGCGTTGGTTGTCTATTCTCATAATAGAGAGGAATTATAAATGTAACCTCTTTTTTTGCATTCGTATAAATATAAATAACGTCGTAAATCTCTTTCGCGATTATCGTTCATATGTACAATTCTCTCATTCACACCCTCACACGCTCGAATCCTTAACATAATCCTAAGTCTAAATAGTCATAATCAATTAAAAACATTCTTCGTACTTACAACGATATACTACAAGTCGCGTACAATAGAGTTTTACGTACAAGAAACAGAATGGAAGACCTCAGTGATTCTTGTTGCGTAAGGCACTTAAAATATAGTATTCATATAATGAATACTATATTTTATATAGTATTTATAATGTAGTATTCACGTATGTAGTATTCATTTTCATAATGAACTTATGTACAGACAGGATCGATGGAAAAGGAAAAGGATAGGGCGATGCGGAATAGGACAAGGACTGACGCGATATCTCGGGATGTTCGGGAAAAATCAATTTGCGCTCGTTTTCAGCTGGGATTTAACAATATATTTACAAGGCACTATTTAATAAGGCACTGCCTCATTGGCTACTGGCCGACTGTGCACGCGCACTTGGAAGAATAAACTCGCGTCTCTTAACGATCCTCTAAATTTCACGGCGATGTCCTGCTACGGACCGGATCGCTCGTCTCTACAACAATCTACGTAAATGAGGAACATGTTTCCGTTCCGCGGAATTCTTTTTACACGGCGCGTAAATCGGCACGTCGAATCGGCGCGTTTTTCGGCCGCGGTCGATCGGCCGCGGATTACCATCGACACGTATCAGTTTATATCACTTCATCACGCACATGTCGTGTCCGTACTTTTTTTCATTGTTTTTTTTTTACCACGGTCTCCATGGCTTGTCTTCGATCGGCGGCAACACGCTCTTCCTCATCACCAGCGCGAGAGGTTTCTGGAGAGGGGGGCTCGTGTAGACACGCGGATCGAGCTCCGACTCGCTGGTGTAGCCGTTTGCCGGAGACGTGGCGACGTCTCTGTGGCTGTTGGCTGGGCTGTACGCGGTGGATTGCTCGCGGAACGACGTCGGGGGTGCCTCAAACGCCACTGGACTTCCTGCCGACGTGGACGTCGAGCTGTTGGACGAACTCGTCGACGATGCGGATGCGGTGCTCGCGGTCCTCTGAGGGATCGGGATCAGAGTTGGTAACGGTGAGCTTGGCGCCGGGGACGACGACGGTGACGACATGACTGGCGCCTTCGCTCCCGCCGGAAGCACCAGAGCGATGTCACCATTCGGTAGTCTGGTCGGTAATAGATGCAGGGCGGTACCGTTGGCGTTAGTAAAGAAAATGCCATTTGATTGCTGGACTTGAATGCGCGGCGTGGCGTCAAGCTGAGGCAGAATGTGCACTTGCAATTGCGTCGTCGGCGGCGCCGGTTGGACAGCCTGTTGAGTCGGTGCCGTCGTTTGGCCGTTGGAGTTGCTGGCATCGACTGGACCCAGGCACGAGGCCAAATGTGCCATCAGACGTCTCCTCACTGAAGCATCCAGACCGGGAAATTTGCCAACTTCGCCAGCGCACTCCGTGTAACCGGCACGGAATTTGTTGAGGACGGTCGGATCTGCTGCGGCAGCCATAGCGACTTGCTGTCGTTGTAAGGTCTCCAAATGCTTCACGGTCAGCTCCAAAATGTCAGCCTTCTCCAGCTTCGAATGTCTTGCTGGCTGTAACAGAAAAACAGAAATAAAAGGGATGATTAGATAAATCAGACAATATATCGGTAATATATACATATATATAAATTGAAGATAGAAAGAAAGATAGAAGACCGGCATAAAATAATTATAGAAATTTAAGTTGTAACAAGAAATTTTTTTTTCATTTTTCTTTAAGGAATTTAAAAAAGTATTTTTTTATATTTTGATATGTGTATGTGTCAATCTCATAAAACATACGATGCAAAAAGTAGATAAAAAATGGTACTTACGTCTTTTTTCATAGATTCCAAAACGAGAGTTTTTAAATCGTTCAAACTGTTGTTAATACGGGCTCGACGTCTTTTTTCCATGATGGGCTTATTGCTCTGTGAACAAAAATTATCGGTAAAATTAATAAATAGAAATACGATGAAATTATAATCGATTGATTACGAAGTTAAGAAACGTATGTCTATGAATATCAGGAACAGTAAAGTGTCGTACCGAAACTTTAAAAAGAAAGTCCTTATAAAAATTTATCTACATAAAATCGACTATTGAGGATTATAATGATTTGCAAGTTTTTAATAGATAATTACAATTCTTGTATTTAAATAACAAATTTAAAATTGGTAGAAATGTTCGTTTTAATTCGCACTTGACACATTTTTATTTTCACTTTAAAATGATTTTTTTTTATTTCCATACTTGTCATTTTTAAAGTCATACATAGAATTTTTTCGCGAAAGACAGAAAAGGAAAATTAGATCAGAAAATTAAATGTCAAAAATGACTGGTAAATTGGTAATATTTGTATAAATCGTAACTCGACAACTAACAATAAGAAATAATTAATTGTTCAGTGACGCGACGGTTGATCACGTAATAAATTTGAAGTTTTCGGCATGTCACTATAATAGCTTTTATTAGTGTCGCGCGAAAGAATAAGTAACGTTTATATTATTTTAGAATTCGGTGCTTAAAGAAGAATAAATCCGGAGGACGAAATAAATAACACTCTTTAATTTTACTTTATTTCTATAGTTGACTTAGTCATTTGTATGTGATTTTACTTCAAGTTTTAAATATGCTAATTTATCTAGCATCTCAATTTTGAAAAAAGAAAATAATGTCATATCCAAAGCATTAATTTTGCAATGCGTTAGCAGTCACTATATCTTTTTCTCTCAAAGAAAACGATCGCTGTGCTCCGGGTTAATACTTCGATTGCGGAAAAAAATAACACGCTGTTGAAGTATAACGAAGAATCTTAGATTTTAACACTAACCCGTCGATTTTCTCCAGATCTTCTCGTAGTCGTTGTGGCCGTCGGAGTAGTTTGCGCAGGAGGCTGACCAGCCTCTTGAGGCACGTGTTGCGCGGGTGGAGTAGCGCCGACGGTGACACCGCCCGTCGGCATCGTGGCACCCACTCCGGTCACCATTATTTATTTTCTGTATCACAAAATTCAGAGAACTTCCAAGTCGAATAATCCCGATCGATAGGGAAGCACGAAACGAAGTTTCGATCACTTCACTGATAATCCAACAATCTGCTGCGCTCTCGATGTACCCTTCGTCCGCCGACCTTTGCGGACGACGGAGTAATTGAAGGAATCGCGATACGAATGTTGAATTCGATGAACCGGCGAAGGAAACGTGATGAAGAACGTGTGAACTCTTTACTCGTTCCTTCAGTTGAACTCTGCCAAAGTTGCGACCGCTCGTGACTGGTGTCAGAGCTCGACTAACTCGATGAACGGCAAACGTCTTCTACCGTGCGGTCGGAGCGTGGCACCCGGTGGAATGCCTAGTGGCGGCGCTTTCGGTGGAGGGGACATTCAGTGGCGAACGTACGGGTGGGGGAATCCAGCGCGTGACGCTTTAACCTGACTACCCCTACCATCCGAATTCCGACAGTCGGACGGCACCCGATGCCTTTAAGACCCCCACTCTGGACTTTGGTTCCCTCTATGGCGTGCGGCTTGGACCCCCCTTCGGGACTCCCCCAAACCCCTTCGGAACATTCGGAGCGGATCGATCGGACTTTGCCAGCGAGATTGACGTCGGTGATTTCCGATGGAATTTTCGATTTGCTCTTTTGCGACTACGGTGGCTTTGCTCGGTTGTTTTATTAATGATTGTTAACCATTAAAGTAAAAAAAAAAAGATTATGATAATTATCTAACGATCTTTCACAAGTATATGTATCATTGGCTATTACTGGTATCAATTACATATTCATCAAATCTATAAATCTCAAATCCTTGAGTTGCGACTTTCAATTCCAACTCCGTATATTCATCCGCGACAACGTTTGCATAAGTTCACGCGCGAGATAACTCCTCGCTGCACCCACAGAACGAGAAACAATAGGACGGAACATTTCCACGGATCGGCGATTAGTCTCGCGTCTGCAAAGGTCATTAGAACCGGCTGGCCCCGGCGAGGCGCGTTAGCATACACTCGGCGATGGTAATTCCAACGCGGACGCGAGTATGCGACCGGTCGTGCGAACGTCATCGGAGCTTATATCACGTCCCTCAAAAATAGCCGAGTGCCACCGTGTGCGGAATACGGCGCGAGCTGACGCACGCGCGCAGCTCCGGCACGTGCCTCGTACTCCCTCCCGATGTGTACGCCTTTCGAAATTGCTCTTTCTACTTGGCGCGACCGATTAAATGCGCGGCTCCGTATTTATCTCGGCCGTCACACACATACGTGACGGTATACGCACGGCCTGAAATACGACCGCATCGATCTCGCGGCCGGATCTTAACTTTGTTGACTGTTCGGACGGCGCGCGGATGGTTGCGTGCAAATATTGTGACGTATCATGATATCTCAGTCCTTTAATATTCCTCATGCCTGTCTTTCCATTACTTTAGATCATAACTGGGTTTTAAGCTTCACGAAAGGTTTACGATGCTTGATTGATTGTTCCTTTCTCAGATAGACCAATTGGACGATCCGTGAAAAGTCTTTGTTCTTGCAGGCAGGTAGGATGGCAGGAAATAACTTATACAGACGGTAGACACTCTTGCGTGAATAATGTCTCGTGTTTGCCTTGCGATTATATGGTGGATGATTAAACCGGATATAACTAGTCTTTGCGCAAACGTAATAATATGTACTGCGATGTCTGCCTGATAAGCGTTGCTCTTGTAGACTATGGTACGGCAAATATCATCGCGTTCCGTCGAGCACCATGTTGTAAGTAATATTATACATTCAATTCGTTCGTTTCATGTCGTTGCCTTTTCTTGGTATTATCTTTGCCCAAGGTAAAAAAAATATGCTGTTTATAATTTAGTACATCAATTTATTTATCATTTATCAATCATCATTTATCGATTTTGTTAATAATTTTTCGTAACAAGATGAGAAATCTTTAATTACATCGCATCGAAATGTTCAAAATTATTTTTTAAGAAGTGATACCATTTGATATATACATCTAAAGTACATTGCAAAGATAGTGATTACTCCCACGATATCTGCGTGACCCGATCCATGATCGCAGCATCCCGCTAGTAGCGTGAGGAATAACGTAAATCCGAAGGTTCGTAGAAGTGCGGTAGGTGCGACGAGGTTCGCCTCCAGAGAGGATCCAGGCTCGTGTCCTCGCGCGCGAGAGAGCAGAACGGCGGCACCCCACGAGGAAACCGACAAAGAGAAGAAAGAGGGAGACCGCCGGCTCGATGCGGAACGACGGAAACAGGGATAGAAGGGATGGGAAACGGACGAGGATAGCGCGAAAGGAGATAACGCGCGCGCGACTCACCTACACGAAGGAAGAAGAAGAAGGTGAGGCACGTCGCCAATCACGTGACTGGGATTCGACGCGGCGTACGACAAAACTACGCTGATTGGACCAGTCTGGCCCCCACTGCTGAGAATTGGCTGAGGAAGAACGTGCCGCGCGCGTCGCTTTTGCAAGTGGTGGGGGTGTGAGCGTCATTCGACTTTGAGCGCTCGAGCAGTGCGGGCGCGTGGATCGCGAGCTAGAACGTGTTTCAGAGAGATGTGCGTGGGGGTGACGGTGGCGATTATGAGGAAGAGGATGGGCGATGAGAGATCGAGGAATTTATGTGCACTACTGTCGTGCAACTCGATCTTTTGCTAATAGAATTATACAAAATTCTTCTATTTTCTGCAGTTTGAGAAAAATAATTGTAATCAATTATCATTTTTTTATTAACTAATTTTTATTAGACAAAATATTTGTAGGTATGGTTTGAAGGTATTAAATATGCTAATTTTTTTATTTATATTAATTAATATTAATGAATACATTGAAAATATATAAAGAGATAGAAATTGCGATTATAATAATGAATTTTAATTGCTGAGATAATTTAGACTAAAAATAAGCTACTTAATTTTCTTGCATAAATCTTAGATTAGAGCTGCACGTTTTAGATTATTATATAAGTAGAACTTACGTATAACTCAGTGATTGGCGAGTATTTTTTTGAACTAATTTTTGATTCATGAAAGATATAACAATATTTATTTATTAATGTTAAGATATAAATGCGATGAAATGAGCAACTAGATAATGCATTTTTTCACCCTGTAAATTTAGTATAGATTTTAAGCAATGATGTTCATCAGACCTTGTGCTTCCATCTGTCGGTAGATGCTACAGGTTTTTTCACTGGACCAATGATGCTTGCATGCTGAACTGAACAATAGTGAAAAAAATTGTATTGTTAAAAAATAAAATGTGAAAAAAATTAATTGTATATATATCGATGATACTTTTGATGGATCATTTTTTAGATTTTAAGTGTCTTAATCGTCTAAATCCTCTAAATTAAAAAAAATATTTGTCTAAAATTTCTGTAATATTCTGTTTATCACGTATTCAATTGAGATCATTCTATTCTTCTTTCAATCCTTTGTTGAAATTACACTAATAAATTCTATAAATTCACGAGGCGGTCGTCCTTCTGCGATATTCGCGCCAGCTTACGTAAGACTACAGACGCCGATAAGCTCTAATAAGCGACGCACTAATTCATACCCAAGCGATAACTAACGGTCGGCGAAATGTCGGTAGACGAATAGTATCTCGGTCAAGGAACTTATGCCCCTCTTTATCGCATGTCGTAGCCTTCGGGTAAGATTTATGTAAGATATATACGGTAGTTCGTGCCGCGATCTTTTATGAATTCCATTATTCTTGAATTCAGAGCGAGGCGGATTGCTACCGCACGTACGCGATATCAGTTATCAACCGATATATCACATGTTAATGCACAATTTCTGTTCGCGTCACACTTGTGCGATATATTCCCGTGATAAGCGTTATGCGATTTGTACTCTTTTAGGTGCGGTGAAATAAATTCAACGGAAGTTTGATAGAGATCGCACGAGCGTTTTGCAATGCAAACAGTGGGGGTATAAAAGGTTTGAGATTAACGTACATGATGAACGTTGCTTGCGCGCGAGTATCCCGGTAGTTACTGCGGCACCTGTTTGCCGGGACCTCTACGGCCTCCGTGAACTCGCCGTGACTCATTAGCTTTATAGGGTGCCGGGGCATTATGTGGGGCCCCGTGGGCCGGTGCTGGCCGCATAAAAGCGCTCGCGAGGCGGCATCGGCTTTGCTCGCGGCAAACGAACATTAATATTCGCTCCCCTTCCGTCGAGATATCAGATTAGGGGTCCGCAGGCCCCCCTCTCGCTCACCCGTACTTTATTACACCATCCAGCAAAAATAAAGGAGCCAGGCAACGAGTAAAAGCACCCCGTTTGCGGTGCTCGAGTGCGCACCGAGTGCTGCAACAATCTGATTTCACCAGCACAGCGCTGTACCCTCGCATTACTCACTCCGTTTTTCCTCTCTCGGTTTTCGCCCTTCTCGGTTACTTCCCGCCGCGACAAAACTGTAATTGCTCGCGCGTTGCGGCAGTCGGTCGAGAAAGTCGATCCTCTAACCTGCCTGCTCACGGTTTCTAGCTTCTCTTTGTAGGATATCCTCCACCGCAGGTGCGGCCAATGCGTGGGTTGAGAATTAACGGCGGATTCTATTAGATATCGCAGACACAAGTTCTCACAGTTCTCTTCACCATTGTATTCACGAGTAATGTTGTCTGTTGTATATATGGTCCCTCGACATCAGCGAGAATTTTAACACCAGATATCGAATAATGTCGAGGACATAAGTTTTTGTATTTCTTTAATCAACACAACTAAAGCTTGAATCTTTTGATATTCTGAGACTTGAAGTTTTTTTCTTTTAAAGTCTAAGCTGTTCTAGATATGAAATCGCTTTTGATGCGTGCAGTTTGGACTTTGGAGGAACATTCATGAGATGCAAAATCGCTTTGACTCAACCATACGGATTTTAGCCGCGAGGGAATGACGGGTGAATGCACGCGTAGTCACGCTTTACGATAATTTATGACGACTGCGCGATCCGAATATGTTTCTAAGCATGCAAGGAATGGAGGGGAAACTCCACGCGATACGCCGCGCCAGACAGAACTCGCGCAATTAGGCTACGAATCTCCGTCATTCTGTCATTATCATTCTGCTTGTCAGCTCGAGGCGTTGACGTTCATTGAATTTAAGAATACAGCCAGTGAGTTTTGAAAAGCACACGGAATCCCGGTGGTAATTGGTCGCGGAGGGAAATGGCTCCACGCTCCACATGGGAAATCGAAGGCTGTATCCGACGGTCATTGCTTTTGGCATTATTTGCTTTATCCGATAATAGCCGGCAAATTGTTGGGCTGTCAGTCAGTGAATATGCGTACATGTATTGTAAGAGGCGTACAGTGCGTGCGAGTTTTATAACTCGCTCGAGGCGGCCAATCGAGGGCTTCGACCAGCCTGAATATACATCGATATATAGAATCGGAATGGCATGTATAGTTTGCGCCGCTGAAATTTGTGACTCTCTCGTGTTAAGAATTGCACTTTTGACTTTTTTAATATCTCGAGAGAGATCTGGCACGCGAGTATCTACGGTCACGATAGGACGCACGCAAAACTAGTTTTTAAAATGAATAATCCGGTATCTTTTGAGCGATATTAAAATTGGGCTGCTTTGTGCTATGTCGCATTATGTTGCAGCTAGCTACAACTTTTCATATTGAGAACTCGCTTCCGATCTCGCTTTCAAATAAGCTGCTTTTTTTCAACAGACTTGCATTTTTTTACTCGCTTGTCGTTTGCCTGACGGTCGTAATATAAAAAAAAAGAGATGATGCATTGCTAAAAGCGAAGCAAAAATGATTCAACGAGAAAAACGAAGGATCGTTTTTCGACGGCGCGCGAATGTTTTATACCAACGAGTCACAGTATGATCACGTATTTACGATAGGTATGTAACAAGCAAAGTCGTATTTTTTTCGCGCTGACAGTAAAAATAAATCTGAAAAAATGTCTCGTAAACGCCATGTCGACAAGTGTTTTTATATAAAGAAAAAAATCTTGAAGAGCTAATAAATGCCTATCGAAAACATTCGAGAAAGGAAATTATTCCCAGTACACTGCAAATCCAAGTGTGTATGTTTAAATTTTTACACATTTTATCTGTGTTTTACACAGTTAAATGCATATTTTTTACACGCTTACACATATTATTGTAAAATT
>NW_012026784.1:7273375-7294118 GCF_000956235.1 Wasmannia auropunctata
TAAAATTAAGCGTGTAAAAATATGCATTTAACTGTGTAAAACACAGATAAAATGTGTAAAAATATAACAGGCGTATAAATGCGTAAAAAGTGACTATACAGATTTACACGCTTGGATTTAGAGTGTACAGCTTGTGATAACAGTAAAAAAAAATATCGAGGCTATATTTTTTCGACTGTTGCAAGAACACAAAAAATCGATCTTAATAGAATTTCGTAGAAGGATTGGTACGGTCGGATAATAAACCGAAAAACTTTCTTTTGTAATTTTTCCATTGTCTTTGTTCATATATTTATGTCGACATATTTTTTTATTATATCTTATTTTAATTAATTATACATTATTTAAGTTATCTTGTCTGTTTCATTTTTAATTAAACTTCTAGAAGCAATAATACATATAGAAAATATTCTTAAATTATTCTTCTGAGAACAAATTTACATTTTACATGTAAACTTGTTGTTAGTATAAAAAAACAAATTAGCCAAAAGATTAACACTCAAGGCAAGAATGACTTAACCTATTTATGGCGAAAAGCCGTGCCCTCTTTTTAATAGAATTCAAAGCAATCATTACACTCTTGGTATAGAAATATTTATGAAAGGATTAACCTAATGATTAGTTCTCAATTTACAATTATTTTATTGAAAAGCGCTACAAAGAACAGAAAAAGGAGAATTGATTGGTTTATGATTTATATTCTGAAGTTTTAATAGTTATAAGTTCTCTTTCTATTTTAAATGAATTATTTCTTATGTGTTTAACCCAAGACTTCGGTAGTTTAAAACAGTTTTTCTAAAAATATTTTGAAACAAATTGAAAAGATATATTATTTTTATATTCTACAAAAAATTATAATAGACTCTAACGAATTAAATCACAATGAGAAAACATTTTGATAAATTACTTAATACAGAAATTCTTGCACATCTATGTTCTTTTAAATACTTGTTGCAGAATGGATGTCACTTCAAATAAGATTTATTCAGGTAATAACAAAAGACGAGGCGTTTGACTATGGCAAGTACTTAAGCCTTTGCAGAAAATGTGTAAAATTGATTAAGGCTACACCCTACCGCACTCTTTAAAGCGAATTTCGCTTCAAGGACGGTGTCAAATTCATGCAGAGTGGTAGGCAAAACTTATTCTTTTTAGCGTGTTACGTAAAAGTGCAGCAAGGTTGCTATATATCATTTCGTAAATTTCGTTGCGTTTTTGTTTTATTTATTTTTTATAATCCAAATACATTTTTTCGTACATTAACATCAGTTTTAATAAATTATAAATTTTCGTCTATCAAACATAAAATGTGTAGAAATATGTTTAAAAAAATATAGAAAGGATACAAGAAATATAGGAAAATATAAGAAGAAATTGATTTCTCTTTTTACTTAATATATTTTCTTAATGTATTATATTTTCAAGACAATTTACAGCCAGTTCTACGTTTATTTATTGTAAATGCCAGATAAATAAATTTAAACGTATTTCTAATTATATCGACCTTTCACAAAAAAATCTTAATGTTTTTGTAGAATTGAACCATTGTAAAGCTTCGTCTTTCTTTTTTTCGGACATAAGAAAAACATGCTTTATAAAAGTCATTTCAAGTCGATAGGGTTAAATTGTCAATACAGCAATATAGTCCATATCACAAATTCTTGGTGAGCAGTAATTTTTTTCAAACCGAGTGACCCTTTTCTATCCATTTTTTTCAAAGGTTTACTCTCGACGACACGAACTAGACTGGACACCGTAATAAAACCATAAAAAGAGAGCTGACCTCGGTAGAAACGTCAAACTCGTACTGTCCGTGAAAGAATGGAGAACGACAAAATAGAGCTCTTTCAAAAGAAAAATCCATTGTTAAGTTTAAAAATTGCGACATAAGTAGAGAAAAATTTTTAACGGGTCCTTTCTGGGCCCGTGACAATTTTTACCACTTTCACAACGTGCAACGTTGTAAATAAGTGTGAAAAATTGTCGTCAGGATAAATTATTGACTTTCACATTTTTATTGCGCTAGATTTCAAAAATCAAACATGTTCAAGGATTGTGAAAGGATTAGAATCATTTCTCAGCTTTCAGCGAAAACTGACGAGTTTAACCTGTGGCTGAGCTAGAAACACTTTAATTATAGCAATATTCAATTTTATGGTGAACTCTTTTATTGGTGATCAGTGACTTTTTGCTTACCCGTTCGGTTTCAACCCTTTCATTTTTTGAGTTATTTCATTTTAACTCGTTCAGTTATAACACTTTTTTGTGGTAGATTCTATTTTTGAAAGGGTTTACCGCGATTATTCGGCGAAAGGCGAAATACACGTGTTAACACGCAAAAGAGTAAGAAAGGACAGTCGCGTGTCTTTAAAAAAGTATCCTGCGCTTGAGCTGAAAGTTTTGTACATTATTCTATTATATTTGAAGAAGATATTTTGATTATTCAAAACAAAATCCTTTAAAAAATTCTATTCGTATATCTAACTATAATATAGAAATTGATAATGATAAAAACAATAAATGATATATATCTTTCAGCATTGATTTTAAATTTAATCTTAGCACTGCATTATATAACTGTACTTTCATTCACGATAACATTTAACTCTATATCTCTTCAGCGAATTACGCTTATAGAATTCTCAAGTAGGTACATAATCGTTGCATATAATGTATAAATTAACATTTTTGCCCGGATGCATTCCGTGTACTGTAATCAATTCTTTTCGCGGCAGATTTTTCTTACACGCTGTAGATAGCTTCGAAGATAGTTTATTGAGCAAAAAAAGTGTAATTCGATGTTATATCCTTTTTAGTTCTACCTTATCTCTCGTGCTTACCCGGACGTGAAGTCTTCCGTGAAACGTTAGGAACAATATACATCGTGGGACCGTGATATCGACGTAAACACGTCTACGCCACGAGTTCCTCGAAAGCCGTTCGATATTTTACGATCTCATTGGGCACGACAAGCGTGGCCTGGAATTTTAGCGATCGTATAGTCGCCCGTTTTGCGATCGCCTTCGGTAAAAGTTTGGCGCCACCGATAGCATCGCCGCGGCGCATTCGAATCGATTTTCAGTTGTTACGTGACGACAATATTGTGAGTGTATTAGTGTCACAGATTTACGTGTATGAGTTTATATCATTTTTCTATATATTTTAAGTAAGAGAACTTGTTATACAATATAATCTTGTGGATATTTTAACCTTTTCATTTTTGCAAAAATCTTAATTTTAATCTGCGGCTTTTTATTTAAGACAAATAAGTTTCGAGAAAATTCAAACATAACGAAAATAACTTGTTTTGAAAGAGACATCTAATTTTCAAAGTAATTAATAGCTATTTTAATCGCAAATTTCGCAAATGCTATTTATATATCTAAAAATAAGAAAAGAAAAGAATTTATTTATTTTAAATATTAAATTGATTAAATTCTTTCGTCGCAGTCGATTTCGGAAAATATAAATATTTCGGTACAGTAAAATAATATAATAATAATACGATTCATTAGGGTATATTCATCTTTAAAGGAGAAACAAATGCACGGAACTTGTTTCGACTTTCATGCGCTTATCCCATCAGTGATTGAGCAAAAAATAATACCCCTCACCTGCGCGATCTTACCGCAAGAAACGAAATCTCCGGCGGATTCTTTTGCGTTTTCCGTGGTGCGTTTCGCGCGGCGGAGTCAATTTGGATCGGTTCCCTCATCGAAGATCGACCGCAAAATGGGGCGCATCTGACTCGAACGGCCGGGTCCACCTTTCCCCATCCCCAAAGAAGAGAAGGAAGAATTGGTGGCCTCGGAGTACTCGACGTTTGCCGCAAGAGTATCACGTTGCGCCTCACGTCTGGACGAATTTACTCACGAACAGCCCGTTCCGGCTCGTCCGAGCGGATTTCTAGAGTCTCGCGGCGCGCCCCGCTCAATTTGCACTTCATTTGCTTCATATCGGGTTGCCTTCTTTTTTTCAGCACGCGCAGCGTGCAAGAGTCCCGACGGATCGCGCAGCCGGACGCCTCTCTCTCTTTCTCTCGGATCCCAGCTCGGGCGAACCGTCGTCGTCGCAAGGAAATAACCCGCTCCGACGGATGCGCCGCCGCTGTGTCTATTCGCATGCCCTTGATCTTAACAAAATTGATGCGTGCTGGCACGGGGACGGCGACGTGGTTGCGAAATATGGGCCACTGCAACCTTAAGGGTATCGTATGAAGCGCGGTAGATTGAAGTTTCTGTGTCACGTCCGTTAGCCAAGTCACATGCCGTGAGGCTTCGCGTTGAAGTTATTTTTTACGAAGCGTAACCCTGCGATGAGAGAGATAAGTATCTACGTGCTCTTGATGAAAAGTGATAAATTGCTAGGAATAATTAATAAGCGTGCGCAGAATGTAGCATTATACGTATAACGCGTATGCTTTTTCAGATAATTTATCATCATGTCGGCTTTGGTGCTAACTACGTTTCCAGCTTTCCGAGGAAATCATTCGAGGATTTCACGACGGTTCGTTCGTTTTCTCGCCGTTCGATCGTGACAAAAATTACGGTCAGACCGTTTGCCCGATGATAAATAGCCTTCGCATCATCACTCACTTTCTAACGCCCTCCGCGCGATGATAGTCGGATAGATTATCTTCTCTCGCTTCCTAAGAGATATCAGAGATTGACGATACCAGGAAATTTTCGCAGACGCGATTGCACAATTTTCGCATTTTATTTTAAGATCAGGTTTGAATCTTTCCGCTAGTTTCGAATCAAACTTCAGACGAGACCGTAGCCAAGTTGTCAAAACAGACTACGTGTCAAGACTCGAGTTCCGTCGGTGAGACAATTCGAGTGGAATTCGCATTGTTATAAATTTTCCCGCCGTATCTTCCCCCGGCGTGCGTGCGCCCGTAACGATCCGACGGCATAAACGTACGCGTGACATTTGGCTACATTTTAAAATTCGGTCTCATTGTATAACGAAAGACGCATCTCCATTGGTAATTCACGCCCACACACCGTGTATTTTTACACCTCGCCTTTAAAGCGCGACGCACGCTGATACGGCGCGTGTGGACGTCGCCGAGAAGGTGTGGGCCTCATCCTGTGACATACGCGATATACCCCCCGCTGTCACTGCTTTTTCATGCCTAATCGCGAACGCCGTTCGCCTCATGGGAACCAACGCGTGCCCGACGCTACGCAACCGCGTCATTATGGAATTCCTGCGCAGATGGGGGAGGATGTTGCGGCGTCCTGTCGTTCGAACCTTCTCAAAATTCGCACTCGCAAACCTCCAAAAAAAAAAGTATACAATTTGATACTCAAGATAAAAGAACCAAAAAATGATAAAGAGACTCGTTACCGAAATGTAAAACTTGTTTACTGAAATCGGACAGTTTTAACTTGAAGGTCAATTTTGAAGAGATATTTGGTGTATAAATTTTATACCTGAGTAGAACGCAATTTAAGTAATGTGGTGTCAAATAAAATATTATAATTTTGCATTAAGTATGAATAGTGATATTTCTGGCAGTCGTTTGTAATTTCTTTAACATTATAAATACAAATGATATACATTCTATACATTATAATTGGTTTAAGTGAAAGTGATATTGGAAAGTTGTGAACGTGTGGCTCTTGTAAGTCATGGTAGTCTGACTATTTAACGGTAGTTCTTTGTTCAAAATTGACCAATAATGTGGCATTGGATTTGGATACGTTGTCAATACGTGAAAAATGTTTTTATAGTTTAAATACAATTTCCCTGAGAAAATAACTATAAAATTTTTCCAGAATTATGTATATTTGATTGAATGGGAAGCAGAACATGAAAAGTTGAAAAGTAGGTAACAAGCGGAACAAAGAATGACTTAGCTGAATACTTTGCGTAGAAAATAAAGCTCCAC
The DNA here is from genome assembly GCF_000956235.1 of Wasmannia auropunctata. Lineage (NCBI taxonomy): Eukaryota > Metazoa > Arthropoda > Insecta > Hymenoptera > Formicidae > Wasmannia > Wasmannia auropunctata. The sequence goes on from NW_012026784.1 coordinate 7,279,272, forward strand.
GGAAAGCATTTCGTCCACGTTCTTTTCTTTCATTATATCGAGCATTATAGCGCGTAGTGATTTGTTGTTTCGAATATTTAAAAATATATGTCGAAGTATAGATATCGCCAAGTATATTCAAGAATGCTAAGAAGCGTAAACGTGTCACTCATTATCCTAGCGAGACGATTAATTGAAATTATTTTACATGCAGGCGGCATTTATGCAACGCTTGGCGATCTCGACACTGTGATAAATGACCACCGAAAAAATACTCGAAGTTCTTTCCGAGAGCGTGAATATTTTTTTCTCGACACTTCTCTCGCTCTCCCCCCCGAGAGCCCCTACCTCCCCTCTTCCACCCCCTTCGTTTTAATCGTTTTCTCGATCACGAACGTCTCTAATGAAACTGACATTCCGAAACAAGAACCCCCCCGAAGGACCGGGACGTGAAATAGGATTTCGTCTTCGGGGCCGGATTAATGCACGCGGCCGTTTAATCCGACAATATTAATGACCGCCGATTCTGCCGCTCGCACTCGCTCACGATTCAAGGATTCTACGGTCTTTAGAAACGTACGAACGGAGGAGAACGATGGAGAGGAGAGGAGAGAGGAGAGGAAGCGGGAGATGCCGTGGAATATACATCCAGCCACCGCGTAAGCCTATTCAGAGTCTGGCTTACTCGGGCCGGACGACTACCGGAGTTCCACCGCTTGAAATTAATCGAGGTCTTATCATAATAATTTTATTCAGCTGTTTTGAAAGAGCTGCGTCTCCTAGTCGGAGGAAGATCGAAAAGAGATAAAAAGGGGCAGACACGTTCGCTTCCCAATCCCTCTTACCGTCTTTCTTTCGCGATCGAGGCGTCTCCCTCGATTTCGCCCGCATGATTTGTAAGAATTATTGGAATGCCGCGACGTATTTGTCCGTCGACGTCCTTTGATCAGTTGCAGGATGTATGCTGAGGCGAACATAAGGATTCCTCGCGTTGTTCGTGCCGCAGAAGCAGTTGTAGTCAATTTTTTTTAACGTCGTTCGAATGCTTCTCTTATTAGTATTTCATGTATTTTAATATTCCTGCACTTTTCCTATCAATTTTTTACGCCTTTGCATAGATTAGATTGTTTTTTCGAATATCTTTGCGTACGCTATAATACGAAAGACGTTCGCGTATTATCGAAAGCCAATTGAAATATACTGGGAACATTTACGAGCTGTCTGCGTGCGTCGTTATATATCATTCGGAATGTCTGCCTCTAAATATTAAAGCTCAAGAATTCCCGAACACGCGTCATATCCTGTCTTGCAACATTTCTCCTTCGACCCTTCGGGACGGCGGCCGGCGTCTTTTGCGTTTCGCGCGACCCGCTGTCGTATCTCTCTCTCTCTCCTTCCCTCCTATCCCTTCGCTGTCGACAGTTAGCATAATCGATCAATTCCCATTCGATGCCCCGTTACCCGGCTACAGAGCCAGGCACACCTGTAACCGATGGAAAGCACGGCTGTAACTCTCGCACCCCGAGAGCCGGCTTGCTTCCATCGCGAGATAAATTCCGTCCGTGTTCCGGCACACCGCGCGAGTCGGCGCAATAAAATTTACATAACACTTCGTCGATTAGATACGAGTGTTCTACCTCGCGCGCCGAGCCCGCTGATTTCTTCCGCGAAGGGCATTAAGAGGCCGCACGGTGCTTTCTGAGAATGGCCGCGCGAACCGCATTTGGAAGCACCGCCGAGAAGCGACGATACGTCGACGCGATAAAATGTTTTCGCGACAAACTATATATACGTATATAAAAAGCGAACGCGGAGATATTGGACGTTACCGTGACCCGCTGATCGCCGGCGAATAAATATGAATGTCTATGCGTTGGGACAGCGACGCACAGATGCTGTATGCTCGGATATATCTAAAGCGAAAGCAACCATGCGTATTTTTACGTTACGGTATTTCACAAAATTTCCATATAAATGTAGTTTGAATTTCTTTGAAAATTTCGTTGTACCAATTTCGTTTTACTTAACACACGGCTGATCAATGACGGTCGGAGATTAATGTTTATACACACGATCCAACTATGAAGTGCTATCTGTTTTAGACGCAACTATCTGTTTTAGACGCGCAGCAACACCGGGTGACGGTTGGTGGCATCGGCTTTGCTGAAAAAAAAAAGCTTCTCAAGTCGTGAATTCAATTACGTCGGCGGTCCAAGGGTTCTTTTCGCGATCGTCAATTACATCCGTCACCTGACGACAACGCGCCCTTTTTTTCAAATGCCTTACCCGCTCGTCCTTTCTTACGTGAGCCTTTTTCACATAATTCCAATTATCCACGCCGTCCCGCTCGCGCTCGTTCGCGCTCGTCTCCCCGATGAGCGCGGCGCGCATTAATTAGCGGAAGCCACGTCGGCTACCCGCAAAAAACTTTTCGTAAGAAGTTCCCCCGTCATTTTGTCGAGCCCCCGGGACAACGCACGAGGATACTTTTCATTTTTTTCTTCGTTTATCCTTCTCTCTCTCTCTTTCTCTGTCTCTCTCGTTCTCACTCTGTTGTCGCGACGAGCAGGTTTCCTTCGTTAGAGGTGGAATGAGGAGGGAGATTAAAGAAAGGACGAGGGGAAGGGGGGATATGGTCGCGACGACTTGTTCCCCCTATCATCCCTACCCCCTCGTGGTCTCGGTTCGTTAATTTCTTGATACGTCCGCGTTAATTGTGGGTAGCGAACTGTCTAATAGAAATAATATGATAATTCGGTGGTAAGGGTCGCCCGAGTGCACTCACGGTCTCACGAAGAAAAAAAAAGATCGAGAGACGGAAAAGTTCCCGCGGAAGGGGTTGTTTGTTCCGTAGAGTAAATATTGGCGCAAAGGGTACCTCTCGGCGATGCTAATTGATCGGAAGAAAATTCGAAGGCGCCTTGAAAGCGGTACGGAGCAGGATAAGGGTCGTTTGCGCGCCTTTGTACTCCGACTCATCTTGGAGTCTTGAATCTAAAAAGAAGAAAAAAAAAGAACGTATTCGACCATAAGAAAACGAAAGAAATGACGGTTAAATTGATTACCATATTAATGAATGTAGTTTTGAATTTGAGAGTATAGTCGCGCGGGGAGAAGGGTACACGAATTATACGTTCGGATTGATAGATTGCGCAGCTGCACGTATGTCGAAATAACTCTCTGCTACCGTCCGCGGATGCCGCGCGAGGAGATGGAATCGATATAGTGATTTCTCGTCGGCGTCGAAATTATACGTCGATTAATGTCCAGTTTTGAACGCGCTTGCGCCGCGAATAGGCACACTGGTATAAAATAATCAGCTACCGTGCATCCGTCTGCGCAATCCGTCCGTACGAGACCGGGAGGGAGATCTCTTTACTCCGGCGGCACACGAAGATTGCGCAGCGGGGCCTCAATCAGCCTAAATTAGAATCTATTCGATCTAATTGGATATTACGCCCCGTCTATTGAATTATATGGACGGTTTCCGCGCCTCTCCACCGTGATGTGGATTTTCATTCGCTTGAAGAGATCACGTCGCAAATAGTCGATATTATCTTTTTCCGGCCGCAAAATTACTGAAATGAGAATTATTACAATATAGAATTATTATTAATTACAGAGAGCTTATTCTGCTTAACTCGATATGCACACACTCGATCCCACGCGTTTGCGATTAAAGTTATATAAATAATAATACGTCGCGTTAAACGTTATCGGGATAAACATCTTAAAGTGTATCAACGCTGCGAAAATTAACATTGTGTTTTATACTACTTTGGCCCATGCTATACGTATAATACTCTCATGCGCACCTGTAGATAGTTAATGCGTCGCTTCAGGGTATCTATGCAGCCATTACAAGCGCATCGGGTACGATGAAGAATTTCCCCATGTTGCTTGCTTTAATGAACGCCGGCACACAGGAGCTGCGAAAAGTTGATATCTCCGGCACCTGTTCCCTTCGGCGCATATTTCTGCCGCGCGACTATAAGTCTGTGCGCGCTCATGCGACACGGATTATCCGACGATCTTTATGAATGAGTTACATCAGAGAATTTCTCTTAACTCTTACCCGTTGAAGACTTCGGGCTATTTTATTTTAACATATTTATCGTTTACACACGTGAAAGTTGTTGATCCATATTTTTTGTGGCAGTGGTCAACCCTTTTCAAACTAATAATGTTACAATGCCCTAATGATATGTCATAATGATATATGATATGTATTATATCATAATATTATTATTTTAATAGTTTGCATAAAATAAAAAATATGATTTTATATTTTCAACTAGGAATCGCAAAAAATTTACAGGCGAGCCACAGGTTGAACATCACTGCTCTACACAGAAAGAACGATTTTGTTGAAAGGTCTAAAAATTTTACTGGATGCACATTTGAAAATAATTTTGTTGGAAATTTAAAAATTAATGAGCGCATTACTGTAAAATGACGTCGTTTTAATATTTTAGCAATCAGTTTGAATTTTCAATAAAATTATTTTTAAATCTGTATCCAGCAAAATTTTCTAGCAAAATCATTCTTTCCATGTACAGTATTTGTACTAACGTATTTCTGTTTCGCAGTATTTGTAGTTACAACTCTATAATTCTTGTCTTCGTGTCGTTAATGAAATGCTTTCCAGATCCGATAATTCCTATCGAAAGATTGTATACAATGTTCAAATTTTTTTTTTTTTTTTTACTCAAACAGTGTTCATCGCTAACCATAACTGTGGAAAAATTGTACCTTTCCGCCACCTGTTCCCTTCGGCGCGTCTCCCACCTACAATCAGTGGCGGCTCGGTCTAACGAAACGATTATGCAGATTGCGGGAGGGTCCACTGACGGGTCATACGTCGCGCGTATATGTGGTGACACCGCAATTTGCATCCTTAAATCGTGTAATCTTCCAGTTTAAACGTTTTTAACGATCAACGCCCCGCTCGGCCTCGAAACACCGCTCCGCTTTTCGTCGGGCGGAGCGAGCCGTGCGCGAGATACGCGGCGTATGGCGCGTTTTAAGGGCGCTACTGGGTGGTCGGCAGGCAAACCGCTCTCTCAGGCCCGCGAATTATGCTAATGCGGGGAATTACGAAGTGTATAATTGATATTTATAAGCCCGTCAGTGCCGAACCGCTCGCGCCTCCAAGGAATAGCGATATTTTACGGAGAGAGGAGAGGGGAGTCCATCAAATGGAAAGTTGAAATTTATAAAACATCTTCAGCTGTGTTTTCTTTGCGAGTTTCTTGTCTTAAATAATAGCCACTTGACAAATAAGTGCAATAATTCTGCCGATCGCGTGAAAGCTGATTTTGCTAAAATGTATTGAGAGTGTATTTGGTGCCGACGCCGTTGCTTTATTCTCTCGCGATCCTTTGACACACATTCGTCAGTGGGCGAAGAGAAGACGGCTGTGTATTTTTATCTCACGGTGCCACGGTGTCGAGGAGATGCCCACACGAGATACGGGCACACGCGCGTGCACGCTCCGGCGTTTTCTCCCCTCCTCCTCTCCCTTTCGACCACACGACGACGGACGGAGTCATCCGCACGGGCCGCGTAGGGCACGGCATTCGACGTCGGGGGTTAGTAAGGTCATCGAGTGTGGGAACCGAGCGCGGCGGCGATGACGAGGATGACGCCACCACGTGACGTCAGCCGGTGCCGCGAGAAAGAGGCTGGGCTCGAAGGAAGGCGCGCTCGTATAGATCGGAGACGTTGGCACATGAGTCACTTGTGTTCCGGTACACGGCAACGAGCCGTTCCGTTCGAGCCTCGCGAGAGGCGGGCGCCCCTCTAATTAGAACAGGCTGAAAATAAACTCGGGTCGTTTGCTTTTAATTGCCGCGCTAGACGGTCCTTGGACGAACGCCCCACGAGAGTCTCTTCTTTGTGCGTTCGCGCTTGATAAAGTCGGACTCCTCGGAATTACGTTTTTCGAGCTCCGCTCCGTAACCGCTTAATTAGCCCGCACGGCATAAATCTCCCGCGATACCCACATTTTTTAACTCTATAGGTTATTATAACCCGGAGCATACAAAGTTAAAGCGTTTCCGCGGTGGGTAATGGAGCGGCTATGCTAGGATGCTGCCCCGCTCTGGCATCTCGTGGCTTCGGATTGCTCCGATACGAAAGTTATACACGTGGCTCCGTCCTCAGCGCGGTCGTATCAGGGTGGTTAAGAAGAATGCATGTAATAGCGATTGACGCGCGTAGCATCGCGCTGCGCGCGCGGGCAGCGTGAATGCGGCCGATACTAATTTAATATTCTCCTTGCCGGTACAAGACAGCCGTGACAACGCGGCTTGCGTTGAGTCACGACGCAGAAACAATTCGCCTCGTGGTGCAGGATAATCTGGCACGCGGCACTGCGCGATTGTCACGAAGATATCCGACACTCTTGCACCGCGCCGTCTCGCCGCGTCATTCTCCTTCCCTTTGTGAGAGACGAGATTGCGACTAAGGATAGATGCGCGCGAGCATGAAGGACTGAGAAAATATGCGAGCGACGAATGAAAGGAGAAATTGAATGGAATTAGAGATATTTAGACGATTTATTATAAGTATATTTAGTATATAAATATATTTAGACGATAAAAATAAAACCTACACGGAAAGAGCAATTTTGCTGAATCCAGATCTGAAAATAATTTTTGTTCAATAATTAAAATAATTTTGTACGAAAGTCAAAGTGATTGCTATAGAATATCAAAATGTTTTATAGCAATGCTTATCAGTTTTAACATTCCAACAAATTATTTTGATGATTCAACAAAAAATTATTTTCAGATCTGTTTTTAGCAAAATTTTTAGACCTTTCAACAAAATCGTTCTTTCCGTGTACCATTTAAGATTGTTTAATTTCAACCGAGTGTAATTCTTATTTAAAGCATAATTCAGTGTAGTAATCAGTGAACTGTAAAAATAATGTAGAAAATATTGATGATAGAACTTTCTATAGAGAAGCGTGAAAGGAGGGCGGCCGAGACGTAAGGTACGTGTGGCGACCGTACACTGTCGCGAGCCCGTATTAACTTTAACGAGTGACGGCCCACGCGACGATTCGACGGGTCGAAGGTCAAGCAGACGTGAGAATCTTCGTGGATTCTTCATTTCTCTGACCTTCGGGATGAAAGCGGAGGTTTGTCCGACAGGTTGACTAACATCGACGTCTTCTCCGTTGTATTATACGCTACGTTGCGTTAGCTGGCAAATATTCTTTAATAAGTTAGTTACGATGGTACTTACGACTTATGCTTTAATGCGAAAGAAAATCTATATGGGAATTTTTAACGGAGCGACAACATCGCACAAATTATTTTCTCTTTGAACAAAGAGAAATTGCGTTTTCCTGTGCTTATTGAAAATATATTGATAAAAAAAAGAATCAAAATAATATCGAATAATGTAACTTTTCAAAAGGTTACACGAGTAGATTACTGTCTTTCTCTTGGTGAAAGCACTCAATGTATCTTTGTTCAAAGATACATTGAGTGATATTTATCTGTCTTTCAGAGACAATTGCAAAGGGACACGAGCGAAAAATTTCATCAGGGCAAACGACTTGCCCGTGCTAACGAGCACATACGCGCCCGCCGGTTTTGTTCGTAATCGTAAAAAACCGGAATCGGGCGGAGCGGCCAATAGCATGTCTGCATTTAGCGGCGAACAGAAGCCAATGCTCGACGCCGTCGTTTTTCTCTCCCTTTACCTTTTCTCTCTTTCTCTCTCTCTCTCTCTCTCTCTCTCTCTGTTCCTCTGCTCGCAGTCTGGGTAGTCCACTCTGGCGATGATTACGCATATAAAAATGTAATTTCTCACCGCGAGCCGACCATACGCGACGCGTGTGGTCTAGGCCGACGCACGTGTGGCCAGACCGAAATTTACGATTAAAAATCGACGACGCGATGCGTGAGGTCGTAAACCCCGATGGAGCCCACGGATTCTACAAAGCGATCGATTTGTCATTACGAAACGTTTCGATAAAGATCCATTCGGGAGATACTCGGGGTTACACTCGGGATCTCTCTTTGTCCTAGTTGCGCGGCTGATTTACAGCGGTTACCGCGAAATATCCGAAATGACTGAGGGCGATTAATCAAGTCTTTTCTTTCTGAAAATTTCGTGTTTCAATTGATCGAGAGAGAATCGAAATCTGACGTGTTTTATGCGGCAAGTACCAAGTAAATATAAATTTGAAACATTCCATTGGTATAACATATCAATGGATACGAATTGTTTATGAAAATTTAGACTTATGGATAAGACACGGTAGCTATTTTTTGTCAGCTTCTGTTAGCCTCATCGCATATCTCCGCCGGGAAATACAGATTTATATGTTTGCCGGCTGCGGACAGTCGTTTCCTTGGGAGTCGCAATACGGTATTTCCGTCTCCCATGCCTATTTCCCGTCGTCGCGCATTTGCCCGTGAAGGGTGAGGTACGGTAAAAATATAAAGCAAGTCAGTTTTATGATACCGGAGAGGAGTTCTTTTTTTGCCCTTACGAAATCCTTCTGGAGGGAAGGGTTGCACCGTCGCACAAGTCAAAATATTGCTTTATTGCGATGTCTAATTTTGTTGCCTCTCCAGGAAAAGGTTTTTTTTTCGTGAAAAGGATTGCGTTTCTAAACGGAGCAAAAAGAAGAATTATTACATTTTTTCTACTAATGTAAAATTTTTGCAATTAATTTCGGTTTATTATTTAGAATTCTGCTAAAGAGTCTGTACAGTTACTTTTCAAATTTCACGGTAAATACATTTTGATACATCGTGCAGTCATAAAGTTATTTTTTAGTCGTTTTCATCTCACATAGAACATTTTTTTGTGCTTCGTTTACCGTTACTCTATTTACCTGCGCCCAGTCCCATTCATATTTTATACATATCTCGAAATTAGGATATATCACACTACGTCTTGCGACTACTGAAAAAGGAGTAGGAAAAAAATGGAGTAACCTTGTGACTATTGTCAAAGTTAAACAACGACTTCCGTATTTTTTTGTATGGTTTTCAAACGGTAAAGTAATTGCTATAGCAAAAGTTTCTCTCTAAACCTTTTTCTGCAAAAAAAAAATCAATTTGAACGGTGGTCATTGAAATAGTGGTTGAACGGTTTCCATACTTTTTGCAGATCTCAACTGTTTGGACAGTCTCTTTCTAAAGGCTTCTCTTTGCTAATTTTTACAAATTAAATAACGACATTATATATTGTTTAGAAAACTTAGTTGAATTAGAAAATAATTTTCTTCTTTTTTCTGTACTATTTTATAGGCGTATGCTCAGGCTATGTTAACTTCTATCTTAAATCATTTGAATGGCTGGTGCGTTCTGGCCACCGGGATGCGGTGTAAAATTTCAATTAGTAGAATTTAAGAATAATGATCCCTTGCAAGCTATAACATTTAGATTGAATCTGGATAGATTCAGGAGAGTTTTATAGATCATAAATCTATTCGAAACGTAAAATCACAGATAGTGCGTATACATTCTCCACAGAAAGAATAAGATTTCTTGTGTATTTAAAAAAAAATCTATAGTGAGGCGTAGAAATGATGATGAGCATACGTATAGATAGTCGCCACTATTTTTTCGCGAAAATTGTTTGGCTCTTTGAAACGCATTTGCATTTTGTAGCAGGCACCGTAAATGTTTTATTCTCTCTTAAATGTATTTTTATAGACGAACATAGGTACATATACATCGACCACTACTGTGCTATTTATACGTTTTATATATCAGTTAATATACGATTAAAACGCCCATCGTACAAAGTACGTGCTACCCGTGCTTTTGCGCACGTCGGCGACCGGTGCATCACGAAAGAAAGGAGGACCAGAGAGAAAGTCAACCCTCTTTCAGTCGGCAACTGGGAGCTTTACCGCAGGGGGAGGGACGGCATTGGAGGCAGCCGGAGAGAACGAGAGAGACGATTTGACGGCGTATTAACTTTCAGTTAGCCGCGAACATAAAAGTATCGTAATTTTAATCGTAAAACCACTGTTTTGTACGTCGGGCTTCCACCGATCTGCCGCCTCTCTCGCGGGGCTCTCACGGAGTCCGCCACCCTTTAACGTGACGCGGATAAATTCGTGCCACCAAGGAGACCACCAAGGAGGCGGTTGCACCTTCGTTCCTCGTGGTGCACGGTACAATGAGCGTACGTGCGCTGCTCAAGAGCACATTGTCCGTCTCGAATGCGAGATTCATCAACCCGGTGGCAGAATTAACATCGAATTACGTCCGCTAATCGAGAGGTGCCGCGTGTTTTTAACGTTGTGTGGGTCTATCGAAAGTCCGATGGAAGCAGATTCATTAAATCTGAATTTTTAATATACTTGACAGCAATGAATTTTTATTTCGTTGGCACGATCGGATTTTACGACGTTGACGAGTATAGGCGAGAATTGCTTAAGGTTTTTTTTTCCATTAGAGAATAATGAGGGAAAAGTATTACGGCACGTACCTATTCATTATTTTTAGAACTAAAAAATCACGAAGTCTTCGGTAGGAGAAAGCATATTTCCTTGTTACATTGTTTTATGAAGGAAAATGCTTTCTTAGAAGAAAGAGCTGAAATTGTGAAGAAAGTGGCCACTATCAAATTTCTCGTAAAAATCTCGTATTGGTTTTTTAGAGAGAAAATTTACGGAATATTTATATAATGGTGGATAACAGGTATCTGGTCTGTAACATCGTCATCGCGACACAGTCATGGATGGTATGCGACTTAAGTAGTCTCCTTGGTTTCACAAAAAAATGCCATCTAAACTGTAACAATGCAAGAAATAAATCTAATGCTTTTGTAACGGTATGCTTTCGTAACGCAAATGATTATTTTGCTCTATTTTTTTTTTAATGTTTTGAAAACGAGAGCAGATTCCTGCGGGGAATGCTAAAATTTTAGAACCGTTTTTTTTAACAATACAGGAACCGTGAAATCAATTTTTTCGGAACTATTTTATAACTAGAGCATCAGATATATGTATCTAACAGTAATGTTTTTAGACAAGTGTGATAGAAATATAGGCAGATTCTAAAGATAAATATTTTTTAATGATTTTTTTTTTAAAGAGAAAGCGATTTGCCTTTTTAATATTTATACATAACGAAACATAAATATAAGTTAAGATATAAAAGAAAACAAATGTATTTCTATAGAAAATAGATGTTTTTCTATAGTGATTTCAGCAAAGTGAAGTTCTATAGTGATTTCAAAAGTTCCGATGTTTCGTTTAAAACTTTCACTTTGTGAATTGACTTCATGTTAGGATGATGTTAGTCGAGACATTATTAATTGGCGTTTAGCTAACTGGAGCATATCATTTGTACGAAAATTAAATTAGTTTTAACTCAAAACTCGATGGATGTCTTAGCAGTATATCAAATGTAAAAGGGATTTTAGCCTTGAATTCTCCCTCTTTGCTTTATGAAACAAGGCTATATTTCATTTCCTTGTTTGAACTTATGCAGTTATAAACTAGGGTTAAAAATATTGACTACAATAAAATTTACAATGACGCCATCGCGCTTGTTACATAGAATACGCAAGGTCACGCGTTCTTGAAATGTGCAAAATTTTCGGCACTGTGACGTAAAGGCTTGCGCCTGTCATAAATAACACTTTCAGTTAAAGATCGATTTGCCATTTTGAATGGTAACTTACTAGAACTGCTGTTCAAACATTCTGCACATAAATCTTGCATTATTTGGCTTGTTAACTTTCACTAAAACGAATTTTAGGATAAATTATATTTTAACAGATTTTAACAAATTTTATTTTAAGGTTAATTGTAAAATGATAGTTGGACAAAATTATATCTGTTTAATGTGCATTTCATTGAAATAACATAATAAAATTTCTGTTAAATAATATCATATTTTTGGAATATAGAACACGTATGACTAATATATACAAATTTTTACATGAAGTTTTCATATTGTAAAAACAAGATATCTGTAAGAATCACTTTTTTTCTTTCTTTTTTAACGAAATATTCTTATTAATTTTGTCAAAAAAGTTTCTTCTTCTTACAACTGTTATTATTTTGGAGTTTTTTTAAATATATTAGTAGGGTAATAAATATAATTTTACAGAAAAATTTATATACAAGGGAATAGGTAAAAAATAGCAATTTCTATATTGACACACGAAGAAAAGTGTCATTGGATTGGATTTTCGACATTGACTAAAACTATTAATAGATCTCATAATGACACGACGTATAAATGTATATAATTTTTATATCGAAGCCTAGTTTGCTTAAAGTAGAAAATGGAAACGGCTCGTTTTAGAAAATTACAAAACAATTTTGCACACGTTGTAAATACTACGAAGACTGCCGTAATGTGAATTTTTTGTGCCATTCTGAATGCTTGTAAAAAAATCTATTCTTTAAGTTGATCGTAAAACAAAATAAGTTTCGCCTTTTTAGCATTTTGCACAATATTCTCCTATTCGCGTAAAATACGAAGTTCTTTTTTTAGAATGAAATATGTTTATGCTATGGTGTTGCCAATATATTTGGCCGTAAAAAGTTTCGCCAATTAGTTTCGCACAAGATTTTTCTCTCTCGAATAGCCTTACCGTTATACGTCATGCTGTTTTTTTTTGAAAAAAGTGTCTATACGGACCACGTGGCGATGTCATTCAAGTCTTTCAGCCTAGTTTTTAGTTATTATTAGAGCGTCTTTTTTTTCTGCGTGAACGAAGCGTGCTGCTGGATGCCGGCACGCGCCCCTCTTGCGTTCCCATTTCAATTTGTTTGAGGCTTGTGTCAGGAAATCCTCTTGGCTTTGTTCGAGAGTCGTTAAGACTCACGAGATGATAGAGTCATTTCAGAGACAATCTGACAAAAAATATAATGGGACGTTGTAAGAAACAATTTTTACATCACGCGGCGACGCCTGATTTTTATCGAAATAACGGCAGGTAGGCAAACGAGAATGAACAGCACTGACTTGCACGCGTACGAGTATTAATAAGAAAGGGAATAATACGAAAGTAAGCGCTGGTGATTGCGAGATTGGAATGATAAACAGGATGATTGAAAGAAAACCGATGACAGAGCAGAAAGAAGAGGTAAGGAATTAAAGCGCGCAACACGGAGTGCCGCCGGAGAGGAATTAATAAGAACAATTGTAAAATTGGAGATATGTAATTTTTTAATTTTTTTTTATGTATTTTAAGAATATGAAAATGCTAAACGCTTATTTCGCCTGTCTCGGTTAACAATGGTTAAGAAACACGGAATGCCGAACGTTCTCCGGAATGATGTCATCGAGAGAGATATAATGAGACGGCATTGCAAATCTTCCCACTCCGGGTCCTCTTCGCTGTGCGATCCTACGTGCATTTCCGTGTGGGAGGAAGTGTGCTCGAAATTGGATACGTGGCAAACTTTCCAAGGGATCGCGCCCGCTCGAATACCGTCTAATAAATAGCGCTATTGAATATTGGAGACCACTCGGTCGTTCTAAAACACTGTAAATCGCGAAATTTGATACTCGATTATCAGGCGGATGTATTTCTCTTCTTTCCGACTGTGTCGTTCTTCCGAGGGAATCAAACATGTTTATGTGTGTATCGAGAATTATGGGAATTCATCATTTAACTTTTTTAGATTACTCATACTTAATGTCGAATAATCATTGTTACGAGATAATGTATAAACATTATAATACGCAATATCTATATATGTATTTAATTATATAATTATTATATATTTTTTTAAATATTAGCAACAAATGTATTTTATGAGTCAGAAGTCAAATTTGTTATTTGCGTATTTGATTGTAATTTGGTTTTGTATTGTTTGCTTCATGATGCTTACACAATTCCATACAAAAATTAGGGCAACGAAATATTATTGTATCTTCTCTAATTATAACTTGAAGCCACTCTCGGGGGCTCAGCTCGAACGGGAGCCTGGCACCGTTTGCCCCGTGCGCCTAATATATCTCATTAAAATATCGTGTAATATAGGTAATCTGATCTGATGTGGATCAAAATTGTATCGATCGACCATGGAAAATTGTAAAGTGACCCCTATCCGCGCACAAATTACTCCAGCCCATAATCACCGTCTCGTAATTACGAACGGCTAAAATTTATCGTCTTTACCATCGTTACGTTATTTCGCGAGACTCGCATGCAATTAATAGTCGACGCGACGACGGAAAATCGCAAAGTGTTCCCTGATGCGCCCAAAAATTATGCGCGAGCGCGTAATAACGATCGTCGACGGGGTTTCGCCGTGAGTCGCATCGCGTATACGTCGCGATAACGCGGCGGAGTCGAGCGATTAAAAATCAAGACGGATTCAGACGCGCGAAGTGTTCCGTGGAAAATCGCAAAGTGGTTCCTCGCCCCGGATCAGTATCGTCCAATATCGTTCGCAAAAGTTTCTTGTGCAAAGTTTCTCCGGCTGCCGGACGCAGTCTCCATTAACGGATCGTTGAATTTTTTTCATTTCTCACCGATTAATTTTAATTTCCGCATATCGCTGGCCTGTGGAAACCCATTATCATCATCATCATCATCCATCCCAACGAGCGTTTTGCTAATATCGGTTCATGCGAGCGGCTTCGAGAAGCACGCACACATTTTGCACTGCACTCGTGTACTTTTCCCGAGCGCGACCTCGATTACCAATCGGTACTCTCACGTGACTCACGCATACGTAAAATCGTAGCGAAACGATCGTGATCATGAAAGATTAGAAAATATGTCTGCTTTAGGAGTGATTTTTAAGTTTAACTTTCCTGTAGGAAAGTAAGTAACGTTATTAGTATATTTACATGACTATATATGTTGCTTCACACTGATTTTATTGAGGATATGATAGATCGGAAGAGCACACGT
>NW_012026784.1:7294138-7313380 GCF_000956235.1 Wasmannia auropunctata
TATATATATATATATATATATATTCGAATACATTTGTGCTGTTCTATTTAATTCGTTCCTGCAATTAATGCGATTTCTCACGCGAAGGATTTCTTGATTTTTGACTTTGCTTTTCTTTGTTTGTAATTTTGCGTGATCACGAATATGCACTTCTCACGGAAGATAGATCGAAATGTTTCATTCTTTTCTTTGCCGGCAGACCTAAACTGAACTGGAAGCAAAAATGAAAATCGTTTGAAGGTAATTGAGGTTTGAGAGATAACTGGTATTATCTACTACAGTTACTATATTACAATTCAATATTTTTTATTGTACGATTTTTTCAATTAAGTTAAATTAAATTGCAAAAAATAATTTTAAAAGTTTTAACAAGAACTGTAATAACGCTAAACGTTCTACGAGCTTTCATTATATAAAAACGTAGACTAAACAAACGCGATTGCTGGTTTCTATAAGTACCGCTAACGCCGACACCCTTTCGATGATAGAAGTCTTCCTACAGTGATTTTCGGCACGGTTCTCTTTGCTCCTTTTATACGATCCAGATGTATCCGAAGTGGAAACGGTGAGGCGAGTTCTTACGTTGCGCCGCTAGCTTCTGGTACGTGTTAAGGTTAGCAGATGGCTTTCTAAGATCCAATGATCATAACTTTGAGCTTTCGTCTCACCCTACTTACGTAGCGCCTAATAGATGCTCGAACTTATTTATTGGCAGCAGAAATACGCCAATTACTCGTTCGCTCCTCGAAACGGCGTGTCAACTTTCTCATTATAATTTCGACAATTGTCGTCCGCGCCATGTGAAACGTCGTCCACTTCCGTTCATTTACTCCACACCCGAAAATTTATATTAAACATGTGCGAGTAAAGCGCCGTCTGTATTCCACGACGACAGGAAGGGAGAATTTTCCTTTGATATATTTCGCGCGCGCGTATGAAACTGTTTTAATGTCCAGACCGCGTTCCTGCTTTATTCGTAGATTTACGACGGGGTGTACCATTCAGGTATGTTTACGAAAAACAAACGTCCGCTCTGCCCGTTTGGATGCAAATTAAGTGAATTTCACGGTAGCAAACATATTTGGATTTGACGTGTGCGTGCCAAAATCAACACCGGAGAACTCGGCGCGGCGCCAGTGGAGTTTTTCCTAAAAGCGTGGTTCGATTGTCTCCCCTTCGAAAATAAATATTTGTTAAAACAATTGTGCGCGTGGATCGGCGGGGGCTCCAATTTCCACCGCAAGCAGGGAGCGCAGTAGAGTCGCAAAAAGTTATGGGATCGCGCCCGTCGAGAAACGTGTGCGTGTCGGTGGAAAGGCGTTTAAAGGCGGTGACTTCAAAAGAGGTTTTCCCTTGAAAGGAGTGGTCCTGAGCAACTGCAACCTCCTTTTGTGTGCATCTTTGTCGGCGGATCTGAACGCTCATAGCGGACGCCTGCTGCAGTCCGCAGTCGCACCCCCTGCTAATTCTTACCTTTGCGACTTGAAAAATGCGGGCAAATTACAACAGAGATGCACCACAAATTTGCAAGAATGTCTGTTTAACAGACAGCTTTAAAAGCAGCTAAGAATTTCTCTTTTCTTTAAAACTGCAAACGTTGAAGATAATACTATATGTTCACGAATAATACATATTTTTAGAAATGTATCCTTAAAAAAATTGATAAAATTATTTCTTTCTGAAATTAGGGTAATATATCAAGAGCATTTTGAGAGGTATAAGATTTCTAAAAGTTTCCTAGCATTTCCACGGGTAGTTTCACACCCACAACTTGAAAGACGGTTCAGCAATAATTCCGGCGGATTCGATGGGCGGATCGGTCGGAGCGCTTTTGGATCCGCACGTTGCAAAGTGCACGAAAAGTTAATTGAAGCCGCCGCTTTTCACCGGCACGTTGTACAAAAGCCGATTGTCCGTACGTCGGCGTGCCCCATACGGGGTGTTTTATTATGGGGGCTCTTGCTGGAGCGGGCGACCAGACACTTACCACCGTGACAGAGTTCTCGAGGATCGAGGCGTCGAGATGCCTCGAGAATATTCATTCGAACGACGGCATGAAATCGAGGGGCGTGCAACGGGTAATTCACAGCTACAGCTGGAGGAGAGAAGGCTCTCGTGAAATCTATTAATTCTCTTGAATACGTGCTTTCGCACGCTTGTTTTTACGCTTATCAGCGAAATTTAACGGAATTAAAATTACATCGTAATTTCATAGACATTACGAATAATATGAGTGATATATTCACGAACGCCATGCGTTTTCTGAGTATTATCTCGTGTTAAATGTTACCCTCATGCCACACAAAATAGCTTGAAATACACAATGAAAAATACGAATATGTTCCAAATCTTAGGTTTCCTCGAGTAGTCGACTCAAATTGACGCGTGTTACTTTCTCGAACGAAGGTATTGAGCGCGTTTGCCCCGATTACCATAAAATTTCACGTATGTGTAACACTCGCCAGCAGAAAAGCCCGCTACCGTGCTGCTGAATACTCCGACTCGAGAAACAGTTGCAACAAAAGTTGCGCTCGGTGTAGGCAAAGAGCCTGCGGATCATGCGAGTCAAATCGTCGACGAGGCGACGGCACAAGTTTCGACTAGCGGTCGACAATTTTCACGCAGCAGTCGCGCGCGTTGGACTATCCATCCGGGGGTCAATACTTATCGGGCTACTTAAGGTATATCCCTGTGTCGGGACAGTCGCGCGACCGGAGGACTGCATAGAGGTACGTCGCCGCGACGAATTGAAGATTTCACGGGGACCGATGCGGCTTTTGCGGGTTCCTCCGCCCACGAAGATACGTGCTGTCCTGCATTTTACAATGTGCCTTCGTTAAGAAGGACCAGCTGCGCGATGCATAAAAATAACCGCCAGTTGAATTTCATTAAAATTTTCAAAGAGAAGGCCCGATGCGAATGCGAATGGACAATTTACTCACGCGACTGCGCCGTTCAGTAGGTTTAAATATGTTAAGCATGACTTTATATGTGGAATTTTAATTATAATTTCAATTATGAGACGCAGACGGGCTATTGAAAATCATACATATTGAGGTTCGCATTGAGTATTGATAATGGCGTTTGTATTTTATGAAAAAGAAAAAGAATATAAAAAATATGCTTTATTATATTAGAAAAAGTATATACTTTTTATATATAATTGGAGTAAATTACTCATAGAGTAATTTAAGTAGTTGACGTTTTCTCGATTTTTGTGATCGAAATTTCGAAGAATAAATTTTTCAATGGCAACACGCGACATTGCACAAATCCCCTTTTTTATTCTCTCAGAGAATCGTAGGAAAACGAAAATGAAAGGAGATGGCAGATGACAACCGACATGATTAGACTCGGTGCGGTTTAAAAGGGCGACGAAGATGCCCGGGACCGTCACGGATTTCGTATCGGCATTCAGCCGATTTCCGCGCAGCTTGGAAACGGTGATTTCGCCACGTAAACAGGAGCACCTCGAGATAAAGCGCGAAGAGAGTTGGTTTAAATTCCTTTCAGACGACTTCCCTCGTCGGATTCACTCTGGTCGTTAGCAGATGCGATCCGCTCGTGATTCGGCCAGGTTTCGTGATTTTTCACGGTTTCAGCGGGCAAGAGAAATGTCTGGCTATAATATGTCTTTGTACTCCGGCTCGCGATGCACATGTGATTTCGTCCGAGCATTGTGCCGGAAGTCAGTGGCTTGGCGCGTCGGCGAAGGTTTCCTTCTGGAAAAGTACATAATCTTTTCATATACCTACTTCAGGGACTTTTACGTTTTCTAAAGAATCACAGCCATATCTTACAATTTTTCACATTATTCAGCTGCTCTACCTTTTATTGTATAATATAATACACACACACACACAAATATATTATCTCTAAAAAATTATATATAATAAAAATTATAATAGACGTAAATACAATTTTAACATTACACATTTCACGAGAATGAGAAAAATGAAGATCCGTCGTTTCAAGGCAAATAATTTAATTGGAAGTGGATTACATCTTAAACATATCATTTCGCAACGTTGAATTCACAGCCGCAACGTTGAATTGCAAATCTGACGGAAACTTATGCAATTTTAATTGATTTTGCGGGCGGATCCGTTTAAAAAAAGCATAATGTTTCTACAAGATTGCCTTGGCCTTTTCATGTTTTTCACATTTAGAGCCATCGTATATATTTGCACATTGCCTTCTCATTGTTTGCAGCGTTAAAAATATTTGCCCGTTTTTAAGAAATGAGTTCTAACATTTTATGAATTAAAAGAAAGAAAAACACTAATAAGGAATATATAATCCAACGTAATAATTATACTACAGAATCTAAAGTCTTATCTCAAGTCCATCGAAATTTATGTTGACTTTTCGATTCTATCTCGCGATATTTATCAGTATCTGTTACACAGTTTCTCCCAATACGGTTATCTTAAATTTAATATCGCGAATAGTCTTCGTGATCTTATTATCGAGAAGAAATAAAATGGATATATGACACTGTACTTGGCGGACAGTCGAGCGACCAGAATGCAATTCCTTCGTGGCGCCTGCATATATTACCATGCGTTGCGTTACGAGCGAGTGTACACACGTGTCTAATTCTTTCTATATATACGAGCGCGCGGCATATATACGAGACTACGAGGATAATTCAGTGACTGTAGGAGCCAATGCAAAGTTACTTTCGATCGAAATGGGCATTCGAGCGCGAACGGCGAGATTAAATCGAACGTATAAGTTCGTCCATCGATAAAAGAATTTTTTTCCGCATCGACTCTACGAGAGCTGGGCACACGCGCGTTTTATTGGCGTTAATAAATTTCACCGTGGCAGAGGCGTATGGAAAATCGCGCGCGCGCGCGCGGACCACTCGTTAGTACGTGAAAATTTAGCGTGGTAATCTGATAGCGGCAGTCGGATGATGACGGTGCGTCCGGTGGAAAGCTGACAAATCGCCCGCGCGGATCGTCAATCAAAATCATTCTCATTCAGGCGTTATACGAGCGTCTGATTTGCATTAATAAATTTCGTGGCGCGCACCGGAAACCGCGGCGTGAAAATTTATGACGGTGATTTCGCGGATCTCGTAGCTCCCAGTGCTACGTGAAAAACCGCTGTCGCGGGAGAAATATCGTATTCTTCTCGCCGTCTCGCCGGTAAATATCATTCTGCTCGGTTTCGCATTTGACGCAAAACGGATTTTCGTTATTAAATCGCACCGAGCAAATGGAAAAATTTATCTCGGGATTGGATCGACGGCATCGGGACACTTTTACACACATTTAGGGGCAGGATTACGAAGCGCATGTAAGGCGGATCTCTTTATGACCTTTTCCAGGATCTCTATAGTAAATCCTCGAATCACCAAGGTTTCCGTAAACGTTCTCGTCGCGAATAAATAAATAAATTGTCGTGACGCTCTCGCTCGGCGGAGACTCGTAAATTCCTTGTTCACGTGATTTAGGAAACGATGGAGGGACGTTAAAATAATTCAGCGACTGCCGCGTATTACAGGGGGAGAGTGAGAGAGAGGGAGGGGGGGGGAGGAGAGCGGGGTGAGACAGAGGCATCGTGTCGTTTGCAAATCAGCAAAGTGTATAATTAATGGCATGTGACCTTTTATAGAGAGGCTCCGTGTCGTACTTTGACTCGACTGTCCATAAGGTTATCGTTGGAAAACGTTTATTTATCCTACGAGACGGTGTTGACCTGTGATACGATCGTTATTAATCATGCTTTAAACGCAGATTAAATTGCGATTTATATCTCAGCGATCGCGTAGAATTGCCTCGTTAATTTAAACTCAAGGAGACTTAGCGATATTCGAAAGGAAATTGACGCGCAGTGGGTGTTTTTCAAAAATAAATAAGCGCGAGCGTGTTTTCTACGGCGACTTTACCTTACGCGGGATTAACGCGAAGGATTGCATAATAGAAAAGCGTGAGAGGGGAGCGATAGATATCTGTGCTTAATTTGCCAATCGGAAGAGGAGAAAGATAGACAATGGTACAGCTACGAATTCCACTGCGATTAAATTCCACCGGGTAGATTATCTTCCAATACGCAAATATATCTTGTCGTTTTAAGAAATGTTTAAAATTCCAAGAGTTGAAAAGAAAGTATTTTTTATTTTCACTGAGAAGTTACGTTTTGAAATTTGTAAATCGGCTAATTCGTCATGATTTATATTAGCAAAAAATCTTGGAATTCGAATTGGACCATGAAATGCCATACAGCATTCGAATCAGAAATACAGTATGTTATCTTCCATGTTGTAAATGCCACAACGCGTGCATAATAAATTTTGTTTACGTCATAAATTTACAACTTTAAAGAATGATGGACTGGTATAATAACACGTGTAATTATTGTGCGCACGGAGAGAACTATCAGAGAATTTAGAGGATTGATATGAGAAATTACTCGTATAATGGGATTATCATGAACAATACGTCATAGTAAGCTTCTAGAATTCTTTCAAAAAAATCGTTCCGTGGAAATCGGCCGAAGCCATGAACTACTCATCATGAATTTAACCTTTCTAGTGTACGACAGCAATTTAAGGGTACTCAGGTAACCCGATTGTAGGTACAAAGTGGTTGATATTGGACGAATTTCTCATATAGGAGAAAGTTGGACAAGAGGTGATTGTCTCTGCCATTCTTCATGCCATGATTTCTAATATTGCCGTCACCATTGCAGACTGAGCTGTAGAATCGCAGAACGTATGTAACGAAGCAGTACAACAAGCGGATATTACAAGAAATATTTTCATTAAGCTTGTAGCTTTTGTGTCTTAGTACGATAATCACGCCGGCGTTAACCGGTAATTAAATTTTTTACTCAAACTCGCGCTACTACGCGAAGTAATTTAAATTGCTGACTCTTGACTTTCTACGGCATGCAGACAGAGTTCTCCGCTAGGGGAATCTCCGATGGGGTGTTAAAGGTAGTATCGAGTAGAAGCGTCATGAAAAATTCGTTAGCGAATTACATACCCGTTATGCGTGATAGTACATAACTAAATGAGAAGGATCCTTGAAATAAAATTATTCGCAACAGTTTCGCACTGAACAGAAGAGCAGGTACGAGATTAATATACGATGATATTGCATTATGCATGATGCGTGTAATGATACGCTCTGAATAGACTCTTTTGCATGAAATGATGAGATAATTACTTTCGTTTTATCGCACCTTAACGTAACTGCAATTTATTTATCGTCCTAAAAATATTTTCAAAGTATCGAAAACAAATCTGTAGAACTTGAGAGGCGATGTCGCGTGCAATCTGCACAATAACATTAGAATAAAATACGAGTAGAATTATTGTTACGTGTTCGTGCTCTCCTTTTACCGGGAAATCCAGGTTCGCCGAATGAGTGTAGACGCTTTGGAATTGGATAATTTGAAATTGAAATTACGACATGGAATCTCGACAACGATTTGGCCTCCACGGGAGAAGAAAAGGGTGAATACCGCTTTCCGGCCGCTCGCTCGCTCACTCTGCTTTCGTTCTTTCTTCATGCGTGTTGCTCGTGTGTTGATTCCCTTTTTCTTTCCCCACGTCGCGACGACTGGGTAAAAGGCGAGCATCCATTGTTTCGGCGCAGCGTTTATTTCGTAGGAAACAAATGATCGGGCGCATAAAGATGGCAACAAAAACCGGTGGTTTCCTTCGTTAAAACTAATATATGTCACCATTATTTTTAATAACACAAAAAGGGCAAGAACCCCCATCATTGCCGGGTGGAAGCTGCTACTGCCGTCGCCGGTCGTGGGCTTTCGGTCGCTTTTGCTTCTTTTACGTCCGTTTGTTGAGCTTAACGAGGGTTGACAGATCGGCGACTAAAGGCCCCTGTCATTACGTTCGAATCTCGCGATTTCTGGATTTCGTTGTTACCTCGTTTAGAAGTTATGAGATGATTGACAGTTACCACGTTGCGTAATTTAATTGGATATTGTTAAACCGAAGATATCCGTAATAACAATATTATTTGATCGCGCGATTATTTGATCCGTTCTTTATTTATTTATTTTTTTACATCAAAGGGTTCGCCGTGTGGTGAGTGTTTTCGACCACGTAATGCAACGTAAAATTGCTTTATCGTCCTCGCAAAAATTTAACCGAAAATTCTCTGACGATCCTCTCCGGGCGCGCTCTCAAAGCGCGCACAATAATTACACGCCGAATTACGGTCAATTAATGCGCTAATTACGGATTCACTCGCTACTACCAACGGTGTGCGCGACGCGCACACGCATAAAACTCTCGTGCCACCCAGCGCGCAATCAATTTCCATTCCGGCGGGATTGGGAATGAGAAGGTTTTTTTTTCCGCGCGGCGGTAGCCCCGCTGCATACGGAGGCGTCTATTGCAAAGACATACTTTCACGTCTCTATTAAAGCCGCGGCACCGACATCGCGGTGTCGCGTGTAATCCGGCTGCCGGAGTAATCTGTTTAATGGGCTTTCGTGCGCAAGAATATTGCGTCGCGGGGCGGTGTTCCAGCGCTCACGCAACGGCTGATCGACGATCGCGGTTGCCGCTGTTGCACTCCGACGCCCCGGCGGGCGCTTGGAAGAATTGTTCACAAAGCATCGCGACGCATGAACGAAATGAGAAGTCATTTACTCAGTAACGATCGAACGACTAGTCATCAAAAATAATTGCGGAGATATATTTGTTCGCTTCTTGAGAATATGTATTCGATAAAAGAATTAAGGATGATAACGTTACATCTTTATACATTCTTGAAAGTTTTGCTAGTCCAACGTAACCATATAGAGCTATCGCCTACAATTTTTTTTTAGAAAATTATAAAATGGAAATAAAGAACAGATTTTTTTATGTATATTTTAATAACGTAATATAAGTATTCCAAACAATTTAGTAAAAAATTGATGTAATAATAATTGTCAATAAAGTTACGAAGCGTAAAAAAAACTCGATTAAATAGTTAATCTAAAAATAAAAAGCTCGATTGTACCTGAACGCGTTTGTACAAAAAAATATTCGCAACCCTTTGAGCTTTGACACGAGACTTGTTGCAAAATAATCTTCAATGTGTACGTATTTTTTTTTTTAATTAAAACGATCAATTTTTGTTAAGCTTTTATACCGGTTTAACCCCTTAAGCGCCCTAACAATGTGAGAGCGGAATCACGGGCTGCCCGACTCGGCGTGCACGTGCCAGCCGGTAATTGCGGCGCGATGCAGAAGGTGTGTCCGTCCTTTGCATGCGTGCAACGGCGCCAGCCTTGACGCTGATGATTAAGTGCATTTGTCAGAAGTTTATCGACATCGTACTGCGCGGCCCTCCTTTGCTCAATCGGTTCCGAGTGATCTTCCTGCCAACAGATTTCATCAGCGTCAAAAATGCAGCCGAACTGCCGAGTTCAGAAAACGACGCCGATGTAATCGCCGGTAACGACTATGGGTGCGATCATGAAATTCCTGGCAAGAAACTCCCTTTGCTTTAAGCGTTTTCCATTACAGGTATATCTTAATATCTCAATGCTTCCCCTTCGCGATGATACGAAGCATGGAATGCCATCTAAACCGGCGGCATTTAAATGTACAATTTTTGCTTAAAAATTGAAGTAACGATGTCGCCATCAAAAGACATATATGGATACAATTTTGTGTGACCGATAAGGTTTTATCATGCTGACGTTTTCCAGTGCAATAAAACCTTATCACGGTCACACGAAATTGTATCCATAATATGTCTTTTGATGTGATACCGTTGCTTCAATTTTTATTATCGATTATTTCGATGTATGCACATTTAAAATATCGGGAAAGCGAATATCGTTTGCGATTTTTTTGCTCGCGATATCGTGATTGCTCCTATTGTACGTGGTAACGTTGGTCGTTGCATCGAAGTCGGAATACGTTCACAACCTTGATAGAAATCGCGATGTATCTACCTCGTAAATCTTATTTCTTACAATACTTTGGCGCAAGTCGAAGAGCGGCGCCGGAGGCGCCAACGCGCAGTCCACTTTTTGCTGAATCTTTCTCAATCACCACGTATGTGCTACGTTCGAGATCGGCGGTACGAGAGGAGAGCTATCGATGCGCGAGGATTGCACGAACCCGAGGGAAAATTTATTGAGAGCGGGGGGAGAGGGGGAGGGGGAGGAGGAGGGCTACGCGAGAGTGGGAACGCCGCCCGCTGTGCTCTCATTGATTTTTACGTTTCCATTGATTTTCACTTGAACGCGCGAGCAAACTCGATACCATGATGCCTGTAGGACACTTTTCGTTAAAACAACTCTCAAGAGTAACAAACAAAATTCGCTCCGATACGTATCGATGACACACGCTTCGCCGCGTGGTCAGGGGACATTTTTTTCCGTCAGAATGAATATCGGCGATTGATACAGGTTGTAACGATCCGACGAGGCAAATCGGGAATGAAAACGTGTATTTAATCACTATGATCTAACCGTGTATTTAATTAATAATTTGGAGCAGAGATTTTTTTCAGAAAGCAATTTTAAGTGACACGGCGGAGAAGACGCTTATATTTTTTATTATCTATACATATTTTAGATTTAAGAATTTATCGCTCCATTTAATCTGAATTTTATAAGAAACGTGGGATAATAAGTGGAATAAGGACAAATATATATTGACGATGATACCGCGAGTGAACTCTGATCTCTGCCAGGTGCGATCTTAATGGGTCGCGTTATGAGGGCGTTGTGTGTTCACATGAGTTTCCATAATAGCCCCTCTCATGCGGGTGTATTCACATCGGACGATCCATTCATATTAGTTAAGTATGGTACACGTCCCACCAGCCGGTGGTCGCGTGTGAAAGATTTAGAAATCATCGTCGGTTAAGCTCTTCATTGAGGTGGCGTGCTCGCTGACTCAAGATATCATAAGAATTTTTGTTGTATATGTATAGAGTGACTGAAAACCTACGTTCTGTAGAACAGTTACTTTAACGCGAAGTAGTCATTTGACAGTTTCGAGAAATCTAATTGTGATTTAAAGAGAAAAATTTCGTTATATTCTCATTGCCAGTCCTCGATCGACGGTCGTGTGAACGCGTGCATTTTCCACGGAGGGAAGAACCTCCGTCCGTCTCGCAAGATCCGAAGAAGCGTCGAGATTGTGCGGTGATAGCGAGCTTCGCATAACAGCTGTTGGCCGTGTGTGATAGCGTAAGGCAAGGGTTTAATGTACCTCGAAGCCGACGTGAACGCATACTTGCCTATCCGCGTTTGCTGGTTTACCCTCCACGCGCGGCATATGGCGCACAATGATTTTTCCTCGACGGATAATTATGCGAAACCATCTATCCGCGCAAAGGACACCCGCTCGCACCTCCGCTCGTACGTGTGTCCTTCCTGCCTTCTCTGGCGTTACTCCGTTTTACGTATGGACTCTCGTTACGTACGCACGGGAGAAAATTGCATCACGAGTGATCGACCCGCTGAAGGTGAGTATAATGTGCGCGGAGTATAGCCCGAAGATTGCCCATCTGCTCTACTACTAATGGGATACCGCCGGTGCAGAAATAATGTGAACGAAGTAATAATTTCGAGATGGTTCGTTCATTTTCCACGCGAAGACTTGAGAGAGAGAGAGAGAGAGAGAGAGAGAGAGAGAGAAATCATGACGAAGCACGTACATTTATTGTATACTACTTTATTCTACTAAACGTACGTTTTATTTTGAGGAGGCGTCGATAGGTGTGACGTGTAAATTTACTTTGAAAAATTGACGGAGAATCAAAACAATCTTTTCAAAAACGCACACCTACGAGAGCGTTGCTCGATTGTTTCCCGGTGACCTGGCGCATTCTCTATAACGAGGCAGTGAAAAAACGCGACGAACAATAGCGGGCGATTCCCTCCTCTTCCCTTCTCGCGCGCTAGTAGTAGATCCGGCAGCCTCGCGGTACGAGCCCAGGCACCTAAATCACACCCAATGTCAACGGGTCAACAATGCCCGTCACGCACATCCATCTTATTAACGAATGTTAATCATGTCTTCAGCAACGCGTCGTCCGCGGTATTACCTCCGCGGCCACCTCGGTGGAGCATTGTTCGGTCGAGCTTTAACCGAACGAAACGTAACCCACCCCCTCGGTTCCCTTGTAATAAGATACTCGCCATCTTCGTATGTAAATGCTGGCCATTCATTACGTTCTTGGCTGAATGATTGGGCTTTTTGTAGGAGGGAGAGGGGGAGGGAGGGATAGAAAATCCCTTCACGACAAAGCCGTATCATCGCTTAGAACGCCCGTGGATAAGATTGGGAATAACATTCGTAAAGTTCTAATTGGGGATCGCAAAGAAAAAAGGAAGAATGAGACATGTCGATTGCAGGAATCTCTTTGAGTATTCGCAGCAAGAAAATTTTGTTTAAAAATTTCAATTCAGTTCTTATTGATTTGTGACATCAAACGGGTTTTATAATATTAATGAGCTGCGCATCGTCAACTTTGTTGACCTGCTATAGAAATATTTATACGCACGCGAGCTAAATTTGCTAAAGGTTCTGAGTATTTTTTTTATAAGCACATAAGAGTGGCCTTGTCGAGGATAAAAATAATTCTTCGCGAGCAATGCTGTAAGTAAAACGCACGCGAACGATTTATGCTCTCAGGCAGTTGATTATATGAGCACAATGTTGAAACGGCAGATGTATACGCGAGTGGAATTTTAAAAAGTCGCTAGTTGACTATGAGGCGAACTTTGACTCCGTGACACAGAGATTTCTCGCATATCCGTGTGAGACGCATTTGTACCTATATACGTGTATACAGTCTCACGATATTTGTGCAGATTTTGACGCACGAACAGGTTTGAAGTATTAACAACGCGAGAGACTTCTTGGAATCGATTAAGCACGTCTCGTAAAGATGAATAATGATTTCACTGATCGATAAATTCAAGGAATTCCCGATGAAGCGCTCGATTATTCCTCGTCTTTTCAAAGCATACATCACAAGATAGCTTTATGCATCTAAAATGAAGGACGTAAAATAGTATTTAAAAATTATCCTTATTTGTACGAAATTATATTCTGAAATAATATGAAAAAGTTTTTAATTCTTTCATTGATATATAAACTCAATTGTGGATCGTCTATCAGTCAGCAGCAAACAAACGAGTTTCATTCGAGTTCGAGTCCGAGAGAATTCGTTTGGGACACGCGAGCGTTTTGTCTTTGGGGCATCATTCACAGGAGATCTTTCGGTACTCAAAGGTGTAGGTATTTGGCTTGGCTCTGCAAGCGCACCCACGTCCCTCCGTCTGGAGGAGCGAATGGTTCTAGAGACGTTTTATGTTTTATGCGAGTTGTGCAGCTGCCCGTTACCGACACCCCCGCAACTCAATATTCAAATTAGCGGACGGGGGACTCTCGTCCTCCCTCCCAGCCCTCTGCCTTTTCGTCCGCCCCCCTATGTGCGCTCGCGTAATGAGAAAAAAGACGTGGGCCTTGCGAAATATTATCATAATGACGTCCGACTGTAGGTGTAAAGTACCGCAAAAAAATAACGAAACGTCGTGCATATAATGTAACTCGGAGGTAAGTTATGCCGATTGCAGTCTTTTCTGGTTACCCGTGGCCAATTAATTCGTTATAATCGCTGCCTTAAATTTGTATTAATTTACATTTGAGAATTATTGGGTATACTTAGCGTTATCTTATATATTTTTATCATTTCATTTTTTTTCCTTCTCTTTTGAAACTTTAAAATGATGTAAAGATTGGAATCACAGCCACTCGTAGCTCGATTCTTCTGCCACCCGTCAAACTTCTTGCGAGGTAACGTGTCGCTCGACTTTCATCGGTTTATGGGTGCGACATCGTCCCCGGACGATTAGAGTCGATCCAGAACGGAGAAAAGAAGGGGCAGCTGGCGTCTACTGCGTTTAGTTAAGCTGCAGTTGAAGTAGGACGAAACGACGTTTACGACGCGCGACCGGTGTCAGGCAACAGGGCGAGAAAGGGTGTTAGTTTCACTTGGGTGGTCCCGCGACTTCTTCAGGATTAATCGGCGACGTCTCCGGGACGCAATATATAAATTGGACTGCACGGCCGTCCCTTCCACGACCCCCGGCCTCACTCGCAGGATTACAAATGCCCGGTCCTTCGGTCCTTAGCATCATTGTAGATGGATATCTCTCGTGCGCCGCCGAAGGATTGCTCCCGGTCTTGCTTCGACTTTGATCGAACTACCCGACTCCACGAGGAAGGGTAACCCGTTGGTATTACGCACGTTGCCGTTTTTTTCAAGGCGAGGAATCTCGCGTCAGTCGTATTACAGCATTCCAAGACAAAGCGATCGATCGATCATTCGAATTTTTGGATGTAATCCACCGACTTCGACGAGGAATTTTGTCTGGTACGCCGTTCACAGAAGCCGATTCTTCTAAAGGTAGCTCATAAATCTGAAAAATTTTTACGCTGGAAAAATGAAAAGACGCGTTCTTTAATTTTATTTTTCAATCCGACTTTTTGTACTTTTTGTTGCAAAGAAACGATCCCTCGATATTAAAGTTGCATTCTTACAGCATTTTCTGAGGATGCTCATCAACGAACTATCGATATTGTCATGGATCATCGATCTGGTGCGGTACAGCTCCGGCATCGCGAACTAATCCGAGATTCCTACCGCGTCACGACGTCGCTCCGCGACGTTAATCCTACGGGAACCAAGCGTACGGAATACCGTCGCCCCTTTTTCGTCCCGTCGAAAATTACCATCTAGTCACCATTCTTGGCGTGCGCCACCATCAATAATGTATCCCCGAGGTCAAGTCAGTGCCCGACCGTCGGGTTGCTGGTGTGCCGGTACGCATCTATCTCGCATTCTCCTCCGCAACGTCTTCCCTTTCTGTTATCTACATATGTATGCTAGTGTGTATTTCTTTACAAAATTTATTCCCTCAAGAGAACGAGAGAAGCTAGCTAGCATTTACGACCTTTCTTTGCAACAGAGATCATTTTTTGGTATAGAACGTGTGGTTTCTCTTCCTCTTGCTCTTTCTCTTGCTCAAGAATTTGTTATTCTCGAAGAGATTTTAGCTTCACATTTTATATCTCACGTCAGGTAACGATGAATATTACCGCAAGTTCGAGACCAAGATCTATCTAACCAGAATTATCGAACTTCATTTTGTTGAGATACCACGACAAAAAGTATCTGCGAAATTTCCCTTTCTTTACACGCGCCCCTCTCGCGGTCCGGCATATTAACATAATAAATTAAATTATAATCCTCTTACGGTCGCATTCGTCTCGTGCGTTCAGGTGCCAGAGCCCGCTTCCTTCTTCGCGCCCCATCTCCTCTCCCCCCCTGCATCCCCCTTTGCGTCTATTCGAGTCGCACGCAATCGGCTTCGGCCATAAAGTTGCACGGCCCGTTGGCGATACGACACGCCGCGGGACAGCGCCAAGAAGTGTACAATGCTGTGTACCTCGTGTCCGTGGAACACGACATGCCCATGCAGTGTCCAACAAATGACGGGACCGTCGTGTGTGGTCCCACCTGCGTGGGTGTCTCTCTCTCTTTCTCCCTTTCTCTCCTACCTCGCGGGGCATCCCCCGCTCCGGGGATGTATCTCGGGCTTGGGGCCCTATCTTGGCGTTGGTCCACCTTGTCGGGACACAGACATGGATCTCTCACGAGGATCTCCTCGCCTCCGATCCGATATCCGTCTATGTACGAAAATAGGAGAGACGGAAGAGAAAACGGTGTCAGAGAGGCGTGCCACGGGACACTGAATGATGGGTCGCTTCGAAGCGCGCCAGTGTATTGAGAAGAATTTCGCAATTGCATTAAACTTTGATAAATTTTTGTATAAGGAAGATGTAACTGATCAATTAAAGTATCATATTTCAATAAATGAAACATAGGAGCAAATTTTGTATATGATTATTTAGTATGAAGGCAGAAACATTTATCATTTATATTTTTGATTTTATCGGTCATTTATGGAGGGAAAGAAGAAAAGTACTTCTGTGACGCGAAAATAGAAAAATATATAAGAGAAGGCAGCGTTGTTTCCGTGTGGGTGACTGAATAATCGCGGCACTTAGGTTTACACTAGCTGAAGAAGATCGTGCGCGGCACTTTCCACTTCTCTTTCTATAATATTATACCCGGTCATAAAGCTGTAATAAAAGAGGCAATTTGTATTAAAGCGGTCTACAAAGAGTTTTTAAAATAGAGTTTGATGTTATTAATATAATATATCGTCGACATAATTTATAATATTTAAGGTCGTATTAAAGAGAAAATATTGCCGTTATTTAATTTTACGTACAAAGGCATTTTAAGAAAGGTGTTCAATGGAGGATGCAGGGATGTTGCGCTTAACTGAGATCCCATCACTCGCCTGGGGTCGAAGAACCGATAATTCCTGGCGAAGGTGTCCATGATGAAGCGAGGCCTCCCTCGGAAGGGAGGATGTCGTGAGATAAGACAGGTGAAATTCCTTCATCACGGAACACGCAGGTAAAACAGAAGAGTGGCCATCACTTGTGAACGATCAGGGCGGAAAGTGTGTGCTACGAGTTAAGAGTTAGATGCGCAGGGAGAGATAGAGTGTCGCCGAAGGCGCCCCTTTTCGTACGTTAGGTGTTGGTTTAGGCAAGGGGTTTCGAGAAATAGATAAATATCCGCCATGAGAAAAACAGGAAGTTCCTCTCTACGTGGGCGGAATCTCGCTCCTTCTTCAAGATCGATATTCGTGCCTTCCTTTTTTTTTTCACCCCGCTTCCTCATCACGCGTGTATTCACAACTCTCGAGGGTAAGTTCGTATTTTAAATGTGTCGAAGCGTGCGGTCTCAAGGAGTGCGGAACAGGGGAGCACTTGAGTGAGACGTTTCGCAGATACCGTCTATATCTGCCCTTTCCGGCTCCTTGGGAAGAGGAAGAAAAACTCGCGGAATTATCTGAAGTGGAAGCGCTTCAAGAAATTTTTTAAGTCGTTACCGGTGGTGCTTGAAAGTTTCCGGGCACTCGAGGGCTGCGAAGCCATTATCGACTTTAACGCATTCTCTGACAAGATCATCTGCGATTTGTCACCAACATCGTGAAGCACGCGATTCTTGTAGATAAGACACTGGGACTTTGGTAGCTTGTTTTCTGTTATATTTTTATGCTGTTATATTTTTAGAAATAATAAAATTAAAATAATCAGTTTGTTACAAATATAAATTATTGAAAATTTTATGAAGCTTTATAATTTACAGTCTATTTTATTTATTGAAAACTTTTCAGTTTTTTTTACAAATATAAATTATTGAAAGTTTTATGAAGCTTTATAATCTACAGTCTACTTTATTTGAAAACTTTGTGAATTATTGGAGGAGGTCCAACAGGATGCGCGCGAGATCTTTCCGGGTGTCAAGTGACTGACCAAGATGCACGAAAAAAACTGACCTTTCTTTCGAGAGTCATCAGCACCGTTCATTACTATGTAGCCAGCAGGAAGCAAGTAAAGTAGCAACGAGGAAATAAGTGGACTAAGTGGATACGAATGGTTTGATTGATGAAGAGCAGTTCGATCGTCTGTGCATCTAGCAAAAAATCGCTAAGAGATATTAAATTGCATCTCCACAAGAATTGTCGTGGAAGTCTCCAATCTACCTGTCGCGAAATGAATGACGAAGTTAGCTTATGGCGGAGGAAGAGGATATTGAAGTATTCAAAATGTTCCTACATTTCTACATTTAATACACTTCATATTCGATGATTTAATTTTATCTTATTCACCATATAATTTGTTATATACAATATTATATATATTAATCATTATGGAAAATGTTTTAATTATAGTATAGTTATTACAGAACTAAGCTCCAGAAGAAGTATAGCTTCAGAAGAAAACTTTATGTTACATTCGTATATTTTGAACCAAACAAAATTGAAACGAAGACAGAAGATATCTCGGCATGATTAACTCATTTGATATATGAATATGAATTACGATTATTCGCTCTCGATGACATTTTCACCTTTGCATTTCGTTTTTACAATGTTTATCCGCATCCGATAAAAGATCCTTGTATATGCTCATCGGCAAATTGAAGTTGATTTACGTCCTTTTCGAAAATAGTGTCTTCCTAATTTAGACTGGTTATGTTTGCGTTCTCTCTCTCTCTCTCTCTCTCTCTCTCTCATCCGGCCATAAAATCCCGGTACATCCTATCAACGAACAGTGTTATTGAAAAGCACTGACAATAAAATATTCAAATGAACCTGGATCGCCTGCCGGTGTAGTTGACGCAAGTTAAATGTCTTGTAGATGCTGATCTTAAAATCAGAAGCTAACTATTTAAATCACCGACATTTTGCCTGATAAATAAACTGTTTGCCTACAATCAATCTGTTATCATGAAAATTTTTATTGAAACAAAAAAATTCAATAAACGATGATTTTTTTAAATTGTAGAATTATGGTTTTATTCTTGTTTTGTCAATTTATTTTGCGTTTATTTACATTCCTATTTATTATTATAACAATATTATTATACTGAATATTACTAAAATATATTATACAAAACTATATACATATATTAATTACGGTTATATATAGTATAGATGCGTAAATTCTTAAGTATCGCTAAAAAAATTCTGAATAAGCTAAGATTTTTATCTCGCGCAAGAATGTCGGATGTGTGATATATTAGGACCAGAGGAGCGACGCTGTTCTCCCGAGACACCGTGAATCGTGCTAACTACCAGATCGAACCATTGTCATTATTTTTCGCATTTCGCACATTTTGCGTAGTGTCAGCATGCGTGGTCTCTCCTCCCTCATCTGCTCCCAATTAAAATTCCAGTTGACTGCCATAATTTACATCGAGGTACCGAGACTAATAAATTGACTACACATCCGCGAGCTGTAGCAGACGATTTGTAAAACGGGCGTATTGCATCAGGCGCGCGGGATATCTTGTACACACAGGACCGATACGATTATCGGGGCCTGAATTTAACGAGCGCGACCGCGACGCCGAGATGGGTCTCACTCCGGCGAATTCGATCCTGTCTAAGTGATCCCGAGACGAGCAAGATAGGAATTGGGAGGAATAAAGAGCGCGCGCGGATAATCCCCAATAAACATTAGGACATTCTATGTATGTTCTATGTATATACATATGTGGCTATTGTATAATGTATGTATATACACGGAATGTGAAAAGTATATATATTACATATCCTATGTATGTGAAATAATTACCACATGTATGTATA
>NW_012026784.1:7314209-7335397 GCF_000956235.1 Wasmannia auropunctata
TTTATATGTATATCCATACGATATCCTATGTATATCCATAAATGTATCTACATCATCGTATATCGTAGGTATACACATTTGATGTACATACATGGAATATACATGAGGTATATTTTATTTAATACATGGAACCGAACATGTTCGAATATACATTATATGTATATCCATACGATATCCTATGTATATCCATAAATGTATCTACATCATCGTATATTGTAGGTATACACATTTGATGTACATACATGGAATGTACTTGAGGTATATTTTAGATAATACATGGAACCGATCATGTTTGAATATACATTATATGTATATCCATACGAAGTACATATTATATATTTTTTATGTATATCCATAAATGTTCTTTTATGTATATTTTACGTACGTACACTATATGTACAGTACATTTTTTTCACATTATGGATATTCTATGTATATACATAAGATATTGGATGTTTACTGGGTCGGCACTTAGTACCGCTCTCCCACTCACGGGACCAATCCGTGACGGGAGTGCGGGGCAGGTGGAGCCGAAATCTGACGAAAAATCCCGAGACCGTAAAGATAGACTTTTATCGTGTCTCCTGGGCGAGCATTCGTCCCCTGAGTGGCGTTTATCTCGTGGGTCTCGGGTAATGTCTGTAACTTAACACTGTCCCCGGGAGAGAGACTGATAGCGATGCCCCGCCCCGGCCGATCCTCTCGCAGGGTGTAATCCTCTCGGCTTCTTTCGAGGAAACCGACCGAGAGGGAAGTTCGGGGAATCGTGGACTGTGGGATGTAACGGATACTTCAAGAATCCGCGCATATGCTGCTCACGAGTGCGCGTCCACTCAAATTTAAATGCGTCGAGAGCCCGGCGAGTATCGGGGAGACAAGTCACGTTCCAGAAGAATCTCCCTTTTTTTACGAGTACGCCTTTGCTCGGTTTTGAACGGTTGCGTGTCGTTAAAGGGGCCGAAAACAATGTCGCAATATCAGTCACGGCGCGTGGAGAGGCGTCGGCTTAGAGGTTTCTCAAAGAGATGTATTTTGAATGAAAATAGCGGTGACCGCGGTAGAGGAGGGAACATCGCCTTTTTGCTGGAAACAAGCTTAGAACTGTTTTCGTCTAAGAAAGTGGATTCGGGATTTTAGCATATCGCCTTTTGTGCATCGTCGAGGAAACCGCGCGCTTGCGGCGTATATTGATGTGCTAAGTCTCGTATTTCTTTCATATATTCGTGCGCAAGAAAAATATTCTCCGAAGAAAAGAAATCTATTTAGGTCTGTTTAGGTCGACGTGTTAAACATCACGAAAGCCATTTGCTATTCTAAAAAGAACTCGGGAGAGGCTTCTAGGGACAAAAATTCATGATTTAAATTTCGCGTGGCATACATCTTTCGTGGATGCGTTTCGTGCGAGACCAGAAAGAAGGCGAGGCTCGTGCTCGAATCTTCCGGCAGATATCCGTTTCGTACGTCTTGTTGGAGACGTCAAAAGAAGTGCAGATGTTGTACACACATTCTTCAATGACGCACTCCGCCCGGTTCTTCTCGTTAAGACAAAAGGGCCACGGAGTGCGTCGCGGAGTCTCTTCCTCGTCGTGCGAGTCTCTCTTTCGTGCGGGCAGCATACGTAGGTATACGTTTTATGCGTTGCCGTATGCAACACGTGCTGCCCATTGGATGTCCATCTGTCGTTGACAATAGCCTTCTCGCTGACAGTACCAGAAGGCGAACCAACCGGCGCTCCTTATACGGCGCTCCACGGTAAGCTCGTATAATAAATGAAAGTCTCTCGCATGCAAATCGAGCGCCGTGGCCGATTAAAGAAATTTGATTTTGACGAGATCTTAACTCACCGCGATAAATTCATCTCGCCGTTCTTAACTTCGCGTCTCTCTCGGGAAGTTTGTTTTTTTAAATGTCACTTTATTTTATCCGAAGGATCAACTATCCGTACATTCGATGATTGCACTTTCGTTTCTTTATATATTGTTCGAAACTTACGCGTTAACATCTGCGAAGATTAACGCCATTCGGCAACCGTCGGTCGGTGGAATCGATGCTTTCTAATGACGGAAGCGGAATCGTGAATCTCCGATGCGCAGCCGCCTCTCGTAATTGCGGCGATATTTAACGGGATGCCGCTAAGTAATGGTCCCTTTAGAAAAAGTCGACGATGCAATAATTTACGAATTACAAATTCAACGCGAAGCCACAGAGAGAAAGAGAGACCGAACCTTCGTCTCATAAGCCACGATATTTCAACGGAGAAGACATCAGCTTCGGGGTATCACATCACCCTGCGTGAATAAATCGCCGTCGGGAAGATCTTTCATCAACTTTAATTCTCTCGATTCTTTCCGACAGTCCGAGCTCGCCCGCAGAAATGATATCTTGCGTGATTAAGCTTCTCGCGCCGGAAGTTTTTTTTTTCTTCAAAGGTAATAAACTTGCCGCGATTATATATATATATATATATATATATATATTGCAGATATATTTATATTTTTTACTTTTTTTAATATTAAATTTTATAAAAATGTCAATCAATCATATGTAGGAAATGAATTTTCACAATTAAAAATGTATTACAGTTTTATATATAATTGGAAATGCTTCTTATAAATATTTTATGTGATCAATGTATTAAAAAAGATTAATTATAAAAATAAGAAATTAGTATTGCAGTTAGTTTATGAGAATTATTTATTGCATTGCAATAAATATAAAGGACTTAGCAGTCTGCGACCTAAGAACATCGTCATTAATTTAGAGATTGTCCTAAAATCGTTGGATCATCTCGAAAAATATTGGATGTTTCTTTTATGAGAAGATTAGACTGAAGGTTGTGAAACCAAAGCCTTTGTTAATTTTCGGAGCTGCGATAAATCACCCTGGAGGAGAGCTGAAATTTGGTTGAATTTCGATGGCATCAACCTTGTAGCCACGTGCAGGATTTCGAGGCGTAAATTTCGTCTATCTGATCCGTAAAATCCGGGATCCCTGTACCTTCTCTCGGTATTTTGTATGTTGTCACTCGCGTGCGTGTTTTCACAGACATGAAAAAAAATTATCGTTTGGAAGTGCAGTATTTTAGTGTGAATTTTGGAACGATACGATTCACGTGTTCAAACCTACTTCTCCCGGCAAAGAAAGTATCATAATATATCGTATTTGTCATAACGTAACTTGTCATACAATGTAAGCCTCAGGCTCAAATATCCTACATTCAAATGTCTTACATTCGAAAGTTTTGGTATATTTCTCCGTATTAAATTACCCGAAGATAAATTATGAATTATTATCAAAGGGAGAAACATTTAGCATAGAATTCAGTTGTAATTCTTCGAAAATTGATTTATAGAACTCGTCAAAAATTATATCATTAAATATCGTCAAAATTTAAGAAAGTGCATTCAGAGAGGCATCAGACAGAGGCACACAACGTCGCGCTTTGCGCAAAGACACGCAGACGCTCGCGCGGCCTCGCACGCACAATGTAACGATGCAAATTGCGGACGGTCCGGGACAAAAGTGTTTGCTCGTGCGATTTGCGGTCGGCGCGGCTCCCGAGGCAGCGGATTTCAATTACGAGTCTTCAGCAACTGACGCGCGCGCGTTCCTCTCGACCTGGCCGGTAGCTCATTCAAAATTCGGTAGCTGCCGGTGAAGCCGCTTCCCGGTAATGAAACATTCGCAGCGCACCGCAAATTGCCCCTCGCCTCGCCATGCAAGAACCCAAGTGCTTCCAACCGTCCGCTTACATCTCTCTTTCCTCTCTGCCCGTTCAATCCTCCCTCTCTACTTCCATTCACCCCGCAGTTACTTTTTCACTTTTTCTTTCTCCCCGCGCCTACGAAAGCGCATCTCCGACACGTACGCACCGGCACTTCGCGGCTCCTGTAATCCCGTATGCAATTATTGGTTTTCGCTGCTGCAAAATTCGTTTGCCATGAGAAAGGGACCGGACTCAACTCGGATTTTTTTTTGGTGTACTTTGCAAGCCGTAGCTGCGAATCTAGATAAGATACTGTAACTTCTCGCGATAGATATTTTGTTATTTTGATGAGTATGTTGATTACAAACTATTCTTGTAAACTTGTAGCAAAAATAAAACGCATTGAGAACCCTGCGATTCGGCCAGAGTTTCGCGAACGACACGGTAAACTTAACATTCCATACCAAAACGATTTTTCAGATAACACACGCTGTATCTTGGATACTTAAAAATTTATTTTTAATTACATTTGTAATTGACTATAGAAAGAAAAAATTTAGAAAGAGAAAAAGAGAAAGAACATGGTTCTCTTTCCCTGTATCGAAACTTAATGCGTCGTAAAACAATATTGCAGTGGAAATTTGTGTTTGCCCACAATTTAGGACTTTGTTTCATAGGTCGGTAAATTTAGCGGATCTGTGACATTTCGCGAACCACGCGTGTCACCATGGTAAGTCAATTCTTAATTAACCCGTCGTGAGACGGCGGGTATAAATCCGCGCGAATTTAGTGTTCCCAGCTGATCGTAACTTATGGCGCTCAACAACTTTTAAAATCTCGTGAAACGAGTTAATAACTACCGCGCATGGTTTCAGGTCGTCGACTCGCGACTGGGTGGATCCGGGGGACCACTTTCAGCGAGCGATAACGACGAAATCACGAGCGTGACTCTCGTTTCCGCGCGGAGTTCCCTTTACTGGATCGGCTAACGTTCCCATGAGAGAGTGTGGTAGTGCATCCCAAGCTCTCCAGGGCTCTCCGCAAGACCAGGTGTAACCCGTGTAACGTTGAAACGGCATTCCACGTTGCAACTGATGCGCGGCGCCGCACAACGATCGTTGCACACGACCCCCGCGAGAGCGAGGAACACGATAACGCGAAGCTGAAAGTTAGAGAGATATGTGCAGTGCATATTCGTGTCAGCAGTATCGCTGATAAGCTTTTTTAAATGTAAAATAACATCCCACTCTTAGATTTTATGAAATTACAGTGATTAAAAATTGCAATTAAATGAAATAATAAGCACACAATATTATGAATTTCTAATATTCTAATATTTTTAAAAGTTTAGTATTTCGGTGAAAGAATGATAGATTATTATAGCAGATAATCTTACTAATTCCTAAAGGAATTATAAAAATACCAAACTTTTTCCGCGTGGTCGGTATTGGATTGATGTTGCTTTAGTCGTCCATAAATTTATTATCGAGCTTACTGCTCGACTTCCTTCTTGTTCCTCTCGACGAGTTAATAAACCGAGCGGCATCCGCGGCTTAACACGATCGATGCGTCATCGGCCGTTAAGTGCGATTAATCGTGAGCGCGATCAGGCATGCTCGATCGTCTGGTTCAGGCCTCGAACTGGGTCTCTTCAAGATTCATAGTATTTCTTGTCCGCGCTGGCGACAAACACGCAGCGTCAAAACAACTTTTATAGGGTTTTAAAACGGGTAATGCGTTTTTTCGGAGAAACGGGATATACTTATATTAAAAATCATATCAGAAAGAATCATCAACTAATTTCAGCTGAATCATCGTAGAAGATTTTTGAGAACCAGATAACTTTTCGTGTCGATTAGCGAAAGCGCTATATGCAAAATTTTATGAGTAACATAGATTTTAATGTCTATAAAAAGAATGGGACGCACGCGATTATACATATATCTTTGTATCCTCGTCGGTGAAATGTTCACACATTTCTAATTCATTCAAGTTGGGTTAACCTGAAAAAATTAGGATTTTAGGATTTTCAGTATAATAAAATGCAAAACTGTCTGTGCTGGAAATAATACTGATAAATTCTTATCGTTAAAAGAGAAACGGACTGACAAAACAGTATTACGACGAAATTCCGCAAAGAAAGGTTTTGCATATCGGCAACTGTTTGCATGTATAATTTCTATTGAATTGCTAATTTCCACGTGACTGCTGAGGCAAACGATATTAGCTACTCTTCGGTATCGAGAGAAACGCATCAAGAAGGCAATGGTATCTGCTCGAAAGAGCATTCCGCCATAACACAAGTTTAATTGGGCTCTTCTGGATGCGCGGCTGAGGAACCACGGACGCCTCGTGCAAGAGATCCAATGAGGGATTCCAGGATGCCCTCGGAGGGTACAATGTCGTTGTTACCACCTGGACCACCTCCGTCCACCCGGCGGGATAATTGCGCGATGACATATTTGCACTTTTTGTTAGCGGCGGCCACACGTGGATCGCGAGAACTTCTTCGTCGGTTGGCAATTAGACGATCGGATACAGAAGTATGCGAGTGTCGTAAAGCGGAGCGGCCCGGCACGAATCGTGGCCCACCCGTGGACGCGGATGCAACGGACATTCGTCAAATAATTGACAAATAGATTTAATTGCTGGTCAGATTTCTTGCTGCGCTACCGTCAAACGCACGTAAACGCGATGAGATACTCGCGGTCTCTAATTACGAGACAATTTTGCGAGTCGTTTCAATGGTCTCGGTTTTAATAGCTCTTTTCGTTAACCGTTACAAAGTCATTTTTGAAAAACCGAGAAGTCGTCAGCTTTGATTTTTGCAGGAACCTTTATGTAATAATTTGTAGACGTCGTCGTAAATCATGCAACATCTGAGGAAGACACTTTGAAATATAACGAAATTATGTTTACTCGGAGGTTATATATTACTTTTACATTCTTGGTTCTTTTTCTTTGCCTGCGTATTGTTAGCTTATTTGTCCACGTACGCTCCATGGCCGATTGATTAAACTGGGACGACTGTGGTTCGCCCATTGCTTTATTATGCACAGGTCGTGCGTCGTTCGATTCGTTATCTCGGTATCCGCGGCTAATTTACTCTGACAAATACGGATTGTTCGTTTGTCCAGAGTACAGCTGCGCGCGCTCATGTAGGCCCACATCCACTCTCGCCGCGATCCACTTTAATAAAGCGCACCGATTACTCACCCGGATGTTTTAGACCGGATGGACAGCACGGATATTAACCCTCCAGCATTATCGTGGGGGTCAACGCCGACGGCGGGGCAAGAAAGCTGCGCCTACGTGCGCGGAAAATGGCGTATTCAAATATTGCAAATCTCTTCATTTTATACACCGCCGGTTAGATTTCTTGCTGCGCTACCGTCAACAGCACGCGATGAGATATTCGCAGCACTAATTACGAGACAATTTTTTCCTGTGTACATTAAACGTGGTACATTAAGAATTCCATTAACTCTGTTATTAACTCTGAATATTACACTGTTTGTTTTTGCTTAGTAAAAAATGTTTCGTAGATTCAGACGTCTGATTAAAATGAAAAATAAGAAAATAAGAAACGGTCGAAGTTAAAAATTCGTATAGCGTATATATACGAGAAGATTCGATTCTTGAGTTAGAACGGGCCGAAAATTGTTTGGTTTCGATCGAAATTCAATAAAATTCGATACTTCTAGAGGTTCGGAGATCGTTTCGTAACATCTAAGAGAGCCATATTCGCGTATCGAGTTTCGGTCGTTGATTTAAATTTCAGTTGTGCCACTACGCGGGAAGGGTTCTCGAATCATTAGGATCTCCATAAACGGCGGACGGCCTAACGAAGGCTTCCTTAAAATACGCGACGTACGGGCAGTAACGCTGCAGCACCGCAGAAAGAAGAAAGAAAGGAGGAAAGAAGGAAAGGAGGAAGATCGAGGCCGAAAGTACATCTGCCGCCTACCCCATAAACGCACTTGTAAATCAAGACACGCGCGCAACCGCGAACGGCTTCGCTGGTGAGGCCAGTGCCTATAGAGTCTTTGAATTATTAATACGAGCTTGCTTACTGGTCCAATCAAGTCCTCCCACCTGGCCACCTGGTCAACTCCTTGGTCGATGTTCTTTTAGTGATATACCATATTTGAAAGCGCGCTGCCCGGATGATCCTCGACACGATTAAGCTCTTCGGCGTCTCTTAAGGAGATGGCGAAAAGAGAGAAAAAAATTCAAAGCGCGCCGACGAGAGCTTCGTTCTCAGACGGGGGAGAAAGAGCTTCGGTGTAATCCATCACTCTACGTGTGGTAATACGAGAGATGCGTCCGTTCTGGCGTACGATGCGCGATTTTGTTGTCCGACGTTGAAGGGATGTCTACGGATGTTTGCGGCGAAACAGCGACGAGCATCATATCGTCGAGAAATTCTTTAAAAAAATTTTCTCATTCATGCAACAATCTTTCATTTTTTTTACATCGTTTTTATTTGCCATTGTTTATTCTGTACGTACATCTTAAACAGGCAAATACATCCGGAGGAGATCAGTTATGTTTATTGCATGCCGATTCGTTAAGCGTTTCTCGCACACCCGTCGGCTACCGTGCTCGTAACCATCGACGAGAGACCATGCGTGAACGTACGTCTCCCATGCGCGGGAGAACCCATGCCCGTGGCAGTGGGAGAACTTTATGGAATGGTATGGGAGGGCGTCGGGTCGGCGCGTGGGCGGCCGCAGGCAGGACGCACGTCTGAAAGCTGGAGAGAGACAGTCCGCGTGGTATGCCACGAGGCCGAGCTCGAGAGGGGAACCACGCGGAGGGCAGAAAATGAAAAGAAAGACGAGAGGAACGATGGAAAGAGAAAGAAAAAGAGAGAGAGTGAGAGAGGTGGCAAAGAAGAGGGAAGGAGCGTCGTGGAACAAGGAAGAACGATAGGGCTCCTATATGTATCCCACGTATGGCAAAGGATGACCGTAGGAGAAAGGGAGAAGGAGGATAGACGGAAAGTACAGGGCAACACAAGAGCTCGATCCACAGCCGGTTAGGAATAAAAGGAGTTTTATATGACGCCGTGGTTTATGGCCGTGGGTTTTATCTGATCGCATTGCCACCGGTGCGGATTTCGCAATAAATTAGACCGAGGTGTAATTAAAAGGGCACCAGTTGCCATCGTCCCGCGACCGTCGTGTAGCCACTACCGAATAAGAGGAGAGTCTTCGGCCTTGGGAATCTCTTCGGGCTTCTTTCGAGACAACAACGGGCCACGTTAGAATTTCGTTGATTATTATGCAATCTTTGCGGATGTTTAAGTGAATGTAATCGATCGAATTACTAATGATTATGGAAAAAGAGAAAATTATATATTTTTTTGTTGGACACGCAGAGAAGTTAATGACACAATCTTAATGAGACTTTATAAAAAAATTCTTATTACAAGTGCAAATTGAATTTTATTTAATTATTTGCAATATATTGCACATAATATACAGAAATCAGGGAGACGGTAAAAAGGAAACAAGGATTAATTGATTAAAAGCTATGGCTCTTTAGAACTTAATTGCCATTAACTGGATTGAGAATTCATCTTCATGCACCGCATGCGATATTGTCCATCTGGGATGTGTGTAATTCAGGATTCTGATGAGTGATCGGCGCGTGATCAGCGAGGCGATCCAGCGACGACTAATTTGTCCGTTCGGCAAATTGAAATTACACGTTACTCTCACGCGCCATGCCGTGCCGTTTCTCTCGTACAACTGCTGAATTATTATCACGATGCGTGTATCCTCGAAAGAGAACGATGAGCGATTCAGGCGTTGGTAAAGATAATGCCGAATGGTGTGTGTCCTGACTTTCTCCGCTTTCGGATCCTCGTACCGCATTTTCGCGGAGCATCATTAATCCTCAGATATATTCGTACGTCTTAACAGCGAAATCATTATATGCGCTGATTGTTTATTATGAGCATCGTGAGGCCATAATCACGTGCGTGTGTAATTATTACTTTTGAACATTCGTACCTCGCGAGAAATTTTTTCCGCTGAAATCATGCAGCTTTCTTTCGATAAGAGCAATATGTGCTGTGACCAGTTTTTATGTGGGAATTTAATCTAACAAAAATACAAATAATATTAATGTTAGAATCATATCCACATACTTGTGGACACGTGCCGCATTTCCGATAATCGACGAACAGCATAGAACCGGTAACAGACGTAATCGCGATAGAAAGAAATATGTCCAGAAGCGTTTTGCGGGCAAACTTGTTCGTGACCGTAGTAACAATCGCGAGGAGTTTTTCATAAACCGCGATTTATTGTACGATCGTACCTGTCAATAGGTTTTTCTCCAGGTTAGCATCTCGCTGCTACGCGAGTCCGCTTCCGCTTTATCCAGCGCGTCGTGGAATCGTGACCGCAAAATAAATCTAAAGGCGCCTCGGGATGCCTCCGCGGTCCCTCTTCTCGGTTCATCCTCGCATTCTCATGGACCTTCCGCGCGACCTCCCCGTCTCATTCCGCGGTCTCCGTGGAATTTTTACCAATTTCTGTCCTCCGACGTTCCACGCTCATCTTTCCTAAAATTCCCCGAGGATCCCGACGATTCTTCTTCCTTATTTCTTCACCGTACCTTTATTGTGTTTTTACGAGATTGTCTATCCCCCCCCCCCCTCTCTCTCTCTCCCCTGTTCTTTTCACAGTTCCTTTAGCTCTTATTTTCTTCCTTCCATCCGCGATCCTGCCACCCGCCTGGTCTTTATTACTGCCTCCTCCATGCCCGTTTCTCCGCGGATCTATTCGTCTCTCTGTCCTCTCTCGCTCTTCTCTCGCGTCTTCTTTCTTCCCTCTTCGCCAACCCGGTGATCTCCGACGATTTCTCCGAGCGACCTCCTCCCTCTACGCCCCCGTCGAGGATCCCGACGAGAGATAACCCTTATAAACTGGAGCATTAGTAAGGCGCGGAGCAGCTCCGTGAGAGGGTATCTGCGGATCTACACGTTGCGAGAGGGGCGCAAAAGGCGTGCCACAATGAGGCCCGGTATATAAACCATATCTGCATCGTGCTGGCCCTCCGCCGGCAGAGCAGCGAATGTGGGACCACCACAATGTATATCGCACGGTCATACAGATGAGTGCATAGCATTGCCAGCCGGTCGAGTAACGTCCGAG
This sequence comes from Wasmannia auropunctata, assembly GCF_000956235.1. Lineage (NCBI taxonomy): Eukaryota > Metazoa > Arthropoda > Insecta > Hymenoptera > Formicidae > Wasmannia > Wasmannia auropunctata. The sequence continues at coordinate 7,325,085 of NW_012026784.1, forward strand.
TATATCTTCCTTCAAGCATCTTACTTATGCCCCAACCGGGCGGGCTCGCACAAAAATCGACGTAATTATCGGGCTCGCGCCTCCTCGGGGAAATTAAGCGAGGATCGTGTTGCGTTAAGGGAGTATAGTAATCCTGATGAGATCGTGATAATTAATTAATTCTGCGAGATATTTTGTACAACAGCATTAAGATCCAGAAGATATTTTCGTTATTATTCTCCATCTAATTTATTCATTGTAACGCTATATTTAAGAGATCCAATTTTTACACAATTTTTCTCAGCCTCGATAAAAACGTGAACCGTAACAGCTGTTGGCTATTTTTTGTTTTTATTGAGAATGAATGAATTCAGTGCTGCATTTGTAAACGTTTGCTATATTGAATGCATGCAAAATTCCGAAGATGAGAGCGATCGTGTTTATAGCGCCGCGACGAGAGGAGGATCTGGTGGAAGCAATGCGAGGATGTTCGCGATTAAGTTGTATCAAATCCGCGATTGAGCATCTCATGCATCGCGAATTTCACCAGCCATAAATGTCCGGCTCGTGGTGTTTCCCATAATCTACAAGGGTGCATGAGCACGCGAGAGGTAAGGGACCAGCGAGAAAAACGAGGATCGATTATGGTTATCTTCAACGAAGAGCGAAAGAGAGACGAACCAATCAGACGAAAAAAAAAATAGCCGCGAGAGGAAAAGGCAAGAAGGCGCACGATAAAAAGGAATATAAGGAAGAGGAGGTACGAGGAGTGGGAGGATAAGAAGTAAAAAGCCTAAAAGTCGGAGATAGCCGATATCCGAATGAGCGAGGGAGAGAGGGAATCACGTGACGGAATAAAAAAAATGCGAAGTACAGAAGAAAGAAGAAGATGATGGAGAGGCAGAGGGAGAGAGAGAGGGACAGCTGGCAAATTCCTGGCTTGTGGTCGTCGGTCCTCAACGCGCTGGAGGTATCCAGGTGTGCGAAGGTGACGCTCTACAATAACTCTTTCGGCTTTATGTTGTGGGTGGTTTATACTTTATGCGTCCCGCGGGACAATCACGAAACCGCGAACGATCCCGGCTCTTATTCCTACTGCTCTCGCCCTGGTCAAAAACCAACCTCCCTCTCGTTGTTTACGACAATTCGGCCGTCGTTGCCGACGATGCATAATATCGCGCGCGCGCATATAGCGCATCTCGACGCGACTTCGCGTCTCGGTGTCATCGAGATTTAAGATTCGAAACCCGCGGTGGTTTCTTCACCTTTTCCGAATAATTTTTTCCGTGCCAAATTATCGATATCATTACAACCTCTTAGTGATTATCTCAATAAATACAGATCTCCGGGCACCTCCATCTTCCTGACCGAAGTTCGAAACGCGCGTACACATATTACTACCTTTTCCCTTTTAAATTACACAAACACTGGTTTTCGCCGTACATTAAATTTATAATTACATCAAACCCGATTTCTCGCGTCCGATTTTCGGCGATCTAATGAGCCACTGCGCCCCCACACGTACCCTTAATTTTACTCACTGCATCGATCATAATTACCAGGCGTGATATATGCGGCTCGCATGTACCGCAGGCAGGTGTGAGGAGTGCCCCTCGCGCGAGTGATGCAACGCGTACCTCGCGATAAATCAAACTTCGAGAAGCGGCGCGGCCCCCGGATCGATGTCCGAGATTGGCAACGTGCCAATTTTCTCCGGGAGTGAAAGCAGATTTCGAGAAGGGCCGCTTGCGCGCACGACGTTCGCAATGATAGGTGTGATAAATGCAATTATTTACGGTCGATTAAGAGCACTTCGACGGGCGTTTGAGCCGCCGCGGGTATCTGAAGCGGCGAGAAAATGCTTCCGATCGAAGCCCCCGATCGGAGGCGGTCGTGCATTCTCGTGTACGCGAGCTCTGTTCGAATTTTAAGCAGATTATCTGCTCGTCCACTCGTAGCGGCGCAGCTCGGCGTGTTACAAAAGCGAAGCATCGCGTCGTGCTGCAGCTCGATCAATATATTTTTGCATATTTTAACGTCCAAATTGTCATAGCAAAGTTCGCCTTCCGATTGAGTTCATGGGTAATGCAATATTTAAATGAAGGTAAACGGAGTGTCATGTAAAGTAGATAATAACCCATTTAAAACATGTAATATGTATGGAACATTTTAGTGTCACTATCATATTATTGTTACTTAATATCAAGCTATAATTTTTTAAATTGCAAATGCAACATGTAAGTAACAATGTGACACGCATGCCATCCTTCTATTGGCCTAACGAAGATCTCCGATCGTATCGAATTGAAGAGGAGACCATTCACGGAGTTGAAAGTCCTTTATTTCTTCTCGTGTATCTGCTCTCGAGAGCCTCCCCTTTCCCTCCTACCCCTCAAGTGTAGTGTTTTCGAATTGATGCATCGCCGTGTACGAGAATATTTCACGTCGCACGTTTTGTCCCGCGCATGAGAAAAATATCCCCAGTCGCAACCCACGCACAATGCGTAGAGAAGCGTGTGGCGAGAGAGATACAAGAAGAAAGGAAATCTTCGAAATAAATCATGGATCTAGGCAACAGGTGTACAGATTGCTTCACCATTCGAGTTCTTGCATCTAGCGCGTAGTGGGCAGATTCATCTGAAACCGTCCACATATGTATGTATATACTTTTTCTGAATTACCAAATACGTCGCGCAACATCGTCCGAGGAAAATGTCCGTCAGGAAATATATAATTCATTTTTCTTTCGATCCATGAGAACACCACGCGAACGGATCTCCCTGTAACCCGCTCTGAAAAACCTTGACTTTGACATATCTGGTATATTTATATCGCTAAGAATATTTTCTTAGTAAGTGAAAATACCTTCCTAAAAGGTTTCAACCGCATTATTCACGTTATTATTAAGCTGTAGTGTACGTGTGTGTTGTACGGTTTGATTAATATGATTATTTATTAATGTAGTTCATGCACGTAGCGTAAAAAAGCGGCGTGTTGGGCAAATGAGCGTGTTGGGACGGAGGTGCGGTTCTAGGACCGGTCAAGAAGGATGGCTTTCGTGCCGAATAAAATGATATTAATCGTAAGTGCCGGCGGGGGTCGGCGGCTCGCCTCTGTCCTAGTTCACAATAAATAAATCCACGGGCCCCCGGCCCCTGCGGTGTCCCAATTAATTCGATCTTATTGTAACGCGCGACGGCATCCTCGGGGATACGCTCTTTGTGATATCGACTTTGGTCACGGTCTCGGCGTACATTATCATTCGTCGTGCGTGTCCCCTGCCCCGACGAATTTAATTAAGCCGCGAGCGCAACACACACGCTCTGTCGCTCCAGCTTGCAGCGAGCACCGTGCATCGAGTTCCGAGCGCGTGGAATGCGCGTGTTGGATAAATAACTTTCAAATTACACGCGTAACCATTACGACGTCGCGCGAGAGGCCTCTCTTATCGGCCCTCCGTACGGCCAAGTCAATTTAACTTCTCTCCGCGATTTCTTGGCCACGCCAAAAAAGTTACACAAGCAGCGCCGAAGCGTGCTTAAGACCGCACGAAACAGAATTAATCTCTGTTTATGTCGAGAACTTGTTGTTGGAGCCACATCCACACACGTATACACACGTATGTAGCAGCTACATTTCTCGTTGATAATTAGTAACGACTCTGCACGATCCATGTCATATTAATAAATGTGATATTTTCCGTCACATAGGTATACGCTAGACGGGTTTCTAGTTGTATATCCTTTTTTTTTCTTTTCCAAAAATATATCTATTGTCACAAATCTCGTTCGATTAATATCGGTCACGAGTTTACGATTTGAAATAAAGATGGCTGCCATCCAGACGTATGTGTAACTTATTTAGAAATCTGAATTAAAGTGCAGGTGCGCGGAATTGTCTCAGCCCTCGGGCTACGGCGCTGCAGCAGCAACACGCGCGTATACGCGATCGCGATGGAATGTTGATGTAGGATAAATATCCTTGAAATTACACGCGTAATCATTACGACGTCGCCCGAGGTGGAACACGGGTAGGCACTCTCTCGGTGCGCTCTTTGGTGATCATTCGTTTTACACGCGCGCAGATTGGACGGTACGATCGGCATTTGGAGACGAAATCGGGATTGGACCGGACGCGATAGCCGCGGGGCCCCGGGGAGACGAAAGTGGCACGCTGTAAAATTCGACTTTTGTTATCTAGTCAATTTACAACGCTGCAAATTGGCTCATTGCCTTTTCTTAGGCAGAGACCGAGGGTAACCTCGCACTTATTGTAAGATTGATGGATGTCGTTGAAGCGAGACAAATCGATAACGGAAAAGATCAATTTCATTTCAAATATATGTTTCAAATAGTTATTCTTAGCAACATTAAATTGCTATCTAAAAACACATTGAAAACCTATTTTGCTTCTTATTACATATAATAGCTATAAAAAATAGCAGTGAAAAAAAAAATTATTAGGTGAAAAGATTTTATTCACCGACGAGCAATTTTTGCCAATTGGCAGATTTGAAATCATACAGGATCTAGTTATTATCTTTCGATAATTCGGCTGATTGCTACTTGGAGATAACAAACCATGTTGAAAAAATCGATTGAATCGTGAACTGATCGAGATAAAGTGATAATTACCGTTACGACCGACGAGATACACCTTGGATTCGATGGAGTACGTTTAAGACGAAACAAGATCAATCTATGAAAGTGCAGTGCAGGTCAAGCACTCGTCGACGAAGCCCTTATTATAACGTTACGTCGCTATAAATACGGAGCGAAATTATAGCGATGTAACGGCAAGTTATTACGGCGCGCGCAAGGGGTTGAGCAAATAATGTGTACTAAATATAAAATCGCCGGTAGTTAAACGAGCTCGAAATTGCGCACCTTAGCGCCGTTTGTAGGAAACTCGCGGGCTCGACGGGGAAAACGTAGGGTTAATCAGGTTAGATAAGGAGACCACCGATTCTCCGGTGTAACCATCCGGAGGTGAGGGGGAGGGAAACGGTACAGGTACGAACAATCTCGTTAGGGACGTCGAGATAAATCAACGGCTCGATGAAACCGTTTATAACGAAGTGAGATCTAACTGGAGTAACGCATCTCGTATATTCTACTAGCCGCGGCTATCCTATTATTACGCGGGGCTGCCAGCACTCCCACGCTAAGGGGTAACCTGATCGGGGTTAATCTGACCCTGACCTGCAACACCTGCGCGCGCGCGCGCGACCCAACCTAATTCCAACTTTTTCTTCACCCCTCTCTCGCTTGGTTTGCTTCACGTCTCTCAGCCTGCGTTGTCCCGAGGCGGGAGATAAGAGCGAAAGATAGGATATTTTTTCTCTCGAAACCACCATACCCTCGCGTCGGACCGTGTTCGGTGTCTCGTATAGTCATGCACGAAAAGTATTAATGAGTTTCCAAGATTATTAATGTGAAAATGAAACATTTTTCATGAAATATCATATTTATTGAGCATTGAATATAAGGATATAGTTTCGTTGTTATTAAAAATGAAATAAGAATATCGAATATCTAAACTTCTATATGGGATACCTATATGCTGTGTAAAAATGTTTTATAATGGATTCACATGGAGTTTTATCAAAGGATGCGTGCCTCTCCTCGTTCCATCCAGAGATCGTCTCGTATCAGGTCCCGTAGATAGATAAGCATTATAGAGGCGGATTGTGGACGAGAGAGAAGCTCGGAAGAGGATTCGAGCCTCCGGTATTCCGGGCTAAAGTTGCGGCAGGTACGCGCCCGGCGCCCGCGATCGTAAATCCTGAATACCGTCGATGGGTAGTATCGCGTGGTTTTATAAAGGTATGTATACATATATGTATATACATATATATTATATAAAAAAAGGAAAGCGTTATGGGAAATGTCCTATCGGGAGGCGGCGGGCAGGTGCGCCGGCCATATAAGGTTAAAAGGCCATACGGAGTCGACTCTCGCTTCGGAGCCACGATAAACGTGGCGTGCGCGATTCGCTCGTGCCTCGCCCAACTTCTACATGAGGAGTTATTACGTACGCCTACGCCTCCGGGCTCGGCCGCAGGAAACTCGAGGCGAGGACTCGGCGACGGGCGCGGGAAGGGGCTCCGTTTTTTGGTGTGTATCTACGGAAATTGAACGTCGAGAGCCGGCGACTAGCCGTTAAGTTGTAAATCTTGAGTGCGCGGCGAATGGCTCTTACAAGTTTAGAAGCGCTCTTTTGATTGTCTTTTGATTGATGGCGCAGAATAGCGGAAATAAGAATAATACCCTTTATGTAGGTATATTGAGGATTATTTGCATCCTGATATCTGTATGAATAATTTTAACAAAAATCGAAACGCGAAATTCCACAAAGTTTTATACAAAATGAAATATTCATATTTTAATTATTAAATTACCTTTATAGCGTGTAATTTAATTATATTTTAATAAAAGTCTCATATTTGTAATTATAAATTGTTTCTATTATTATTCATATATGATTGTGGTATGCGACTGTACTGTTGGGGATACAGCATATGCTAATTAACATCGCCTTTTAACTCGGCGCGATACGCCGCGACGCGTTGCGTCGTGTCAATACGTTCCGGCGTTTAATCTTCTCCCAGAGAGTGACATTATTAGCCGCAAATGAGTGAGACCCGCGCGCGGCGAATGGCTACAAATTAACTATGTCTGCCGGTTAACTGGTCGCCGCTAATTACGACGTACACGTCAATGCGCCTGGTAATTATGGCCGTTGCCAGCCACACACACAGGCCGCGATCCCGTTTTTTTTTTCGCGAGAGAGTACCGTGACTAATAATGCAAGATCGAAAAAATTGTGGTATCGATCGGACCCTCTTCGGGATACACCGAGGCCGAACTCCCACAGGGTGCCGTCGAAGGACGGTCCACCCGCTGATCTGTACCTGTGTTCTTTTAATTGGAACCAGAACCGAATCGCCGATCGGCTGCAGGTGAATCGCAACGATTTGTATCACTGGCAGATCATTACTCATCCGTTTCTCGCGCGGGGAATTATAGCGGAGTCGCCATTGTAAACGAGTAGGAAAGAATCGAATCCGTTCCCCACGCAGGAGTAAGCGAAAAAGTTTTTCTTCGTTATGCTGCCCACATGGAAGGAGCGCGTAGTTCTTCGTTGTGATCTCGGTTTTGCCGCGGGAGAAGATCGCCTCCTTCGTCAGCCCTTTTGTTTAATCTATGACTGTTCCGAGAGAAGGGCGAGAGAAAGAGAGAGGGCGAGCGGGCACAAATAAGCTGACTAACGCCAAGATTAATATAATACATCGTTTTGAATTAGCCCTTCGATATAACGAGATTTCGCTTCTTTTTTAGCTCTTATTACACTTTACTCGCGCCGCTCTTATTCGTTTACTTTTCGTTGGACGTCGCTACGTCGCGTCGGTTGGACCGCTAACGATCCGGTTAGTGAAATAACCGTGCCGGGGACGGGGAGAGGAAAGGGGGATATTTCCCTTCTGGCATATCGATTCACGTGGCGCGGGGTTACAGATGTTTCAGCAAGTGTTCGAGCGGGCTCAGGTGGTGACGGTCGATCGGTTGTTGCACGTGCTGGCCGGAAGCGGAAACGCGTTGTGGGAACGACGAAAGCCACAAGTGGTATGGGACTAAGTCTAATGATGCGCATATAAATGCGGGATGTGTGCGAAGTCAAGATGACACATGTAGATAACGGTAGGATGTGACCAGCGTTTGATATTAGCATCATAAGCGGACATTAAAGAGTTATTGGCTGACACTCGTTAAACTTCGTTATTAACGAAGCGTTATAAGGAATTCTTGACGATCAAAATATCTCACAGATTCTTCGCCCCTTTCTTCTACAATATGGGATTAGTTTAATATATAAGACTTGGAATACCAAAATTTGAGCAATGCGGCCTGCTCTTATTATCGATAAAATTCGCGATGTAAAACGTCAAATTTCTACGAAAAGACTATTACTATTAATTTAACGATTTCCGCTCACAATTCTTTCGCGGAAACAATGAAAGAAATTAATGTTTCATTGCCGTGTGATATTCTGCATTTTCTGGAAGCAAGAGAATTCTCACGAGATGACAATATTTTTTTTAATTTTCATTTTCTTGATTGCAAGATGATGCCGCATTCATAGCAATTTGAAGCAAACTTGCTACAGCTTTAGGTTTGCTATTTGCACTCGATAATTTCATGATATATTCGGCGTTGTACAGTTACTGATCACTCGCATTAACGTTATTGCGTGTTTCGTTTAATTATTAATATTATCCATTTAATGGCCAACGAAAAAATATTTTAGAGTAATTTTCTTCGTTAATTATAATTAATAATATAATTATAATTCTGACACTATCATAAGACAAGACATAATTTTATTTTGTTTTTAACAAAGCGTTACTAATTATAGAAATTATATTTTTCTATGTTCCGTAAGAATTTTTATAAAGCGAAATATTTTATTTAAAGCTAAAAATTGACTACCAGATAAATGTTTAAATATATACACCTCTCTTGGAATTAAAGCCGCTTAGTAAATATTTAAACAGTACGAAAGGCATCTCGTCCATGTGTCGTTCCATTGATATCGGTATCATAAAGTCCGTTTGAAAAAGGAGCATCGATGTGAGGTTTTTTTTTGCCAGACACACATGGCTGTCCGGATTCGGATTCGTTGCACCAATTCGAAGGGTCCCCGAGAGTTTTAGGCACTTTTAAATCGATACACAGGTGCTTCGCTTGGACATTTCCAGCGTTATCTGTACGATTGCATGATCCGAAGCCGTATTCATAAATATTACTTTTCATGTTTGGCATTCGTTTACGAGCACTTTGCACCCTTTAAGTTGCGACATCCCGAAAAGATCAATTTTATCGCTCTCGCGAGCGAATGTTCTGCACACTAATATCAACTTTAATCGACGGATCTAGATTATTTTTCAATAATTAAATTGGTTTCGCAAATGTCACGAATAACTGCCAGTAACTAAAAGTTTAGATTAATTACTTAGCTTTATATAATTATTATCACATAATGTCGCCGTTTAAAATGTTCGTAAATTATAACAAAGAAATCTTGGTCATATCGGAGACTTTGGGTTCATGAAGTTATCTCGTAAGTACCATAAACCTGTAATTCTATTTTAGCCTTCCGCGATATTACGTGCCACTTAACTTTCTCGGATCGCGTTAAAATCGGCGCGTTATCTTAGATCGTGGTATGGAGGCCGCGTTTTACAGACGAGCAGGACGATGTCGGGCCCTTTCCGACATTATTACTATTATTACTTATATACACCGGCGCGCGGTGCACATTTAATGGAATTCCGGTCTTTACGACCGCCCGGAGGAAATCGTATCCCCCGAGTCACTTTACATCCGGCTGTAAACCGCGACGGATGCATCGCGATCCTTCGCGCGCGCGCACCCTGCCGAATGCGAGTAAGTTTTATGCGCATCTTTAATGACACCACTTTCCATTAACAAGTCATAATTGGCGCTTTATCGAACGCTATCGCGCGTTCGTCGCCGCCTTATCTCTCGCACGAGCGCGGGATCGGTGTAACAACGCAAAAAGGATCACGAAAATCTCAACCGGGACGGAGAAGTCGATTTAGCGCCTTTTATTACGGGCAGTAAATAAATAATTAAGATTTTTTTGCACAAACACAAATGATATCTGCACTCCGTTAATAGCTCGCGGCCGCGTGGATGGCGGCGGTTTTACGATTCAGTCGCGAGTTAACCGCGACTGTTAACAGAGCCTCGCAATGAGTATTAACGGCATAATATCTCGGAAAGGGCGGTGCCGCAACGACCGATGGCTATCGGCGTTTCCATGCTGAAATTCACGTGCTGCGATGAACGAGAGTGCTACTTGTTACGATAAAAATTTTATTGGCTAAGAAATTCTATCTTTTTATAAAAGACACAATATTTTTTTCAAACTTATCATTAAATAGTTATCATTAAATAGTAATTAAAAATTTAGAGATTAAATGAGAAAGATTATTATTCAAATTATATTGTGCGTAGGAATCGTTAGTATATTGATCGAAGAATCGTTTCTTCCGAAATCTTTTTCGACGCAAACTCTTCGATAACTGTGCTCGAAGCTATAGTTATTATTATACAGGGTGGACCATTTTAATCCATCCAGTCAAATATCCCGAAAAATAAGCACACTAGGAAAAAATATTTCAGACAAAAGTTGTAAGGTTTCGAGGGGGACATAAGATGATAACATTGGTTTGACCCTGAGTGGCGTCGTCAAGGTCAGGACAAGGTCACTTTGAATTTTTACTGAGTCGACAAGGCACACAGGGGATA
>NW_012026784.1:7335417-7362673 GCF_000956235.1 Wasmannia auropunctata
AAACCAATGTTATCATCTTATGTCCCCTCGAAACCCTACAACTTTTGTCTGAAACATTTTTTCCTAGTGTGCTTATTTTTCAAGATATTTGACTGGAAGGATTAAAATGGTCCACCCTGTATATGCTTTTCCTACAAGCGAGCCTTCCTTCGCTCATGAACGTGAGCATCCGCCTACGGATCGGAGGAATTTTTCTCGAGGTGCGATCATGTTGTTACCAGGTCGTAATCACCTCTCGCAAGTGTCAACCACCTGCAGCGGCTGTATTTATCATATCGGCGGTCTTCCGCTAACGCCTCCGCGTGGCAGCCTGCGTTTTGCCAGTCGACGTCCGTCGTCCACGTGCCGCCATCGACGACGTCATATCCGCACACGCGTCCGCGCCGAGGAAGCAAATCTGAATGGCTAATTATGGGGACAATGATGCGGAACTTGACGGAAACCGGAAGGAGACGGGGAGACTCTTTTCGACGGTACGCGCGCGCGCGACACTCTCTTCCGCATCGCGATTATGGCAAGCGGATGTCTATCGCGACCGGACGACCGGTCGCTGCGCGTAATAATAATAAATGAGAATTTACTCGATTAATCAGTCTTCTTTGACAGCTTGGGAGAAATTGCGATTTTCATCACAAGTAGTTAATTATTATACTACCTTGTTGCTACAGGAATTTTTACTCCTTCAGCTGCAAAGAAGCAAGCCGCGCAGTTGGCAGGCTATCGGCATGCAGAGCGAAATGGGTGGATTACATCTTACGATTTGAGAATGCGCGTTACCACCCTGCAATTCCCGGAGGGGGTTGCCCCGAAGGGGGTGGTAAGAAAAAGTAGCAACGAAAGCCCGAGACGGTAAGAGCCGTCCTCCCGCGTTGTGACGGCTTAATAATCGTACGGACCGGGCATATGGGCCAGGTTTCAGGTGGCTCTGTGCAAATCCACGTTTTACATGACGGTGCATAATTACTATCATCGTGCGCTTCACGGTGCTCCAGTTCTTCGGGCGGCGAGGGTGGGAGAGACCGAGACGGGCAGCCCGGATTCCCGGCGACCCGGCCGGGAACGTCAAAAAGCACCGAGACGCGAAAGGAAACCTGCAATCAGCGCGTCAAAAGGCAGAACTTTCTCCCGCCGCCGCGCGTATTATTCATACGCGTTGTTACCGCTCGCACAACGGTCTCGTTGCGCGCATTCAAGGTGCAGTGCTTGGGTATCGAAAATTTGGAGCACTGCAAGAAGAATATTGATTTTCGTTCGGAAAGTTTTATTGAATTCTTAATGAAGGAGGATCATTACGCCAAATGAGATCGGTCTGCACGTAATGCTATTATGCGTATTTTCTGATAAAATTCACAATTTGCTAGTTGACGTAATATAGAATTAAAAAATAATAATTACATTTAAAGATTTCATTCACAGCTTTAAGTCAAGATATATTCACCTCTAACCTTGCGAGATTTCATTAAAGACGCGGTGGATATGCATATTTTCAGCAGCACGTGCAAATCCATTTAACAACTACACTCTCCAAGCGGTGTTACGTATCGTTTTAACTGTTGCTTAATAATAAATCATTAATAGAGCCGCGAATATCTATTCATAAGCCTATTACGAACCGTCGTCGAGTCGTCCGCCGTCAACTGGCGTGGTGATTCCCGCGCACGGCGCGCGGCGCGCCAATGCCTCTACTTGTCTAGCTGGAGCTTTAATCCCAGAAGCCATCCCGTAACTCGCTTACAGACAGGCTTACGTCGCGCGCGTACGTGCGATGCAACGCGCGCGGAGGCGCGGATGTATGCATTTATGCATACGTCCGCGGCCCGTTCTACGCATGGATGCAGATGCGGCACGCACAGCCCGGCAGCACCGTCCCGGTAATCTTTTTCCCGACACTCGTAATGGACGGAATTGTGAATTCAATTGCTTCTGAATTGGACTCAGTCGGTGCGCCTCGTAAGAGCCGGTCCGACGAATGCGGCTTAAGGCACGTACCAAGCCGTGAAAGGGAGCTGCGTATAGCAGCGTAGGTGCATCCGTCAAATGAACGCGCTCGGTAGCCAGCGCGTCGCGCAACAAAGAGCGTCAGCGGCGGACGCTGCGCAGCGGCACATAAAGATCCAATGAGTAAGTGACGACGTGGATGCCTCCGCAATGCTCGAGAGTGCTCGAGATCGTTCACCGAAGTGGATGCTGGCAGTTAAAGAAAGTTTAAGTGCCAATCGACGACGGGAAATTGCATCGGAACGTTTATCGGGCGATAAGAAGTGATCTCGTCGGGATAAAAACGTAAAAGTCTCGTCGGCTGACGGTACATTCGACATTCTGACGGAATTTAATTTAAAATGTATTATATACATTTCAATCGATAGTAGAGATGATTAATCGATTTTTTTTTTACAAAATAATGTCAGTTAATAATGGCATTAAATTCAAATGCAAAATACAAGATTAATATAGAGTAACTGATTATTTAAACAGTTACTATATCTTTTTATTTTCTTGCGTATGATAAATATAAAAACTTACTCGGACGGGCAATCATCGGCCATAAGCCGAAACGTCCGGTTGCAAAACTCCCCGGAGGCAGACTCTGCTTAAATCAATTTCATTCCGGTAATTTCGCCTCTTCTAGACCAACGCCAACTGGCGTCATTTGCTTCGTGATTGAGTGCGAAAGATTGCAACCGGATTATGCGCGAGCCGACGAGTATGCATGCGCGCGATCAGAGTCCGGAGGTTCCCCCGTCGGTCGAGGGAACGACCGTAAACCATTATTCCGCAGCGTCATGTGGACGGTGCGCGAATCGCAAAAGAACCTTCGAGAGGCTGAAGAGAGAATAATGGATTCGCGAGACTGGGGATAATGGTCGCGTAACGAGCTGCAGAATGAGCAGAAACGCGTAGCTTTTGCCGTGAGCTTCGTTTTCTTTTTTTCGCTGTACTTTTCCACATCCGATCAGATGAAGTTAATTGAAAAAAAAAAAGTGAAACCCCGCGAATTTACGGCCGTGCTTCTTAGACCTTTCAAGCTCTCCAGCGCGCGTAACGAGAAACTTCGCCAATCATGTTTTCTCGCATTCCCGACTTTCTCAAGTAAAAAGATTTAATAGAATGAATAATTACATAATGTCGACTTGCTCGAAAGTGCTTAGAGCTTTTTGGGGAGGAGGCGAATGAAGAAAGGGCGCGACGTCATGTAGGGTGGGCATGCAACTGTAAACCGACACTTTGATAGTCAGTTCTCGTTCTTAAAGCTGGCGAGGCGTGTGCCGCCCACCGAGGACGAAAAGGGACATCCTTCGAGGAGACTTGGCAGCAGGGTTTCTCACATACATGTAATATACATACAAATTCTTAACAAAATACATATATTGTATTCTTCTTCGTATTGTTCTGATCTGTGCTTACGCCTAAATCTTTTTCACGAAAGAAATAATGAGCATTACGAAATTTTGCGTCACATTGTAAAATAAAGAGAAGCAATATTTTTAATTGTTCACCCAAATGACTGAGATCCACTGATTTTCCTTCATGCCTTACAGTCGCGTAGAGGCGCCACGAGGATGTCTTTGAGCGAGTTGTCCTCTTGTCTTCCAGCCACTCCCATTTTCAGCTACCGAGTTACCATTCCGAGCTGCCACTTTGTCAATCCGGTCTGATGCCCGCATCCAGACGCGGAAACGGCCGTGACACTGAAATGAGTCCAGAACCAGTCTTATTAAAAAGACGGTTGACATTTTATATCAGGGCGACATAAATATATATAAACTTCGTAATTAAGTTTGTAATTAAAATAAATTAAACTTTGTAGTTCAAAAAAGTATATTGTCATGTATAGTCATGTATTTTATGTTAAAATTAGCCTTTTCATAGATTTAATTATTTTTTAAGTTAAAAGCGGCAATGTCTTTATATAATCATAAACGTAAAATTGCAATGTACATCACGCAAGTCTTAATTTCTGAATTTCTTAGAAGGATCGTTTTCTTTTATTCAAATAAAAGCTACCGGAAAAACGCCCCATTTGAATAAGACAAATGAAGATATCTCGGAAACACAGTGCAAGAACGATGAAGCCGATATCCGAGATTGGAGCGAGGATCACCTATGGTGTCGCCGGGGCGTCGAACCATACCGATTGATCGCTATCGTTACGAAGACAATGGCCGACATAGGCTTACTCTAACGATGAACGCTCGGCTTAGAGATCGAGGATTATCTTGGTAGCATGACGACTAACAAGCATAGGTTGGAGGTAGGCACGACTTTGTCCGATGAAAACCGATCCCCCGGCTGCTACCCACGCTTCGTACGAGACGCGCGTATTTCTCGTTCGCTATTCGACGACAAGATAGGCAAATTGTTACTTTGTCATGCAAATCGTCGTGACGGCGAACGTAAAATTGAAAAAACTTTTTTTTATTACGTACATCATTCTCGTAACCTCGTGAGAGATCAGGAGAAATTAAGGGTGAACGATCTCAGGCGTCGCTTGAGCATACAAAATGTACTTGTTGCATGCATGTCACGCGAAAAAAAGAGACAGGCTAAAGAGAGTGCTTTTAGAGAGACAATTCGTATCCACTGCATACGTTTTGTGCTCGGGAGCCTAGGGCACACTCGCAGATATGCAATTCTCTGCCTCGAAGCGCTAGCTCGTTTTAACACCTTTACTTGGTGTAATTTTTATGACGCCGAAACGTTTTCGCGGCGTCGCGTTTTTGCTCGTTCCAGTTTCTCTTCTGAATGTCGTATCTCGCGTGAATAATAATTTCAGAGCCCGCGGACGCATGCTCCGAATTTTTTTTTCTAGCAAGTTGTGCCGAAGCGACGTATAACGCGCGATGGTAAAAATTTAGTAGCCGCTGATTACACGGTACGGTAGAAGCTTTCCGCTTTAGAGATAATTCACGATTTCTTTGGCTATAATTTTAACGAGCGAGATTCGGATGAAAAAAAAAACGATTTATAAAGGCGAACATTACATTTCAATCAAGTAGTGATGCATCGCATCTTATATCTGCCTTTATTCTTTCATTTTCTCTCTATTTACAGTTAAATTACAGCTAACTAGGATTTAAAATTTGATTCAAAGATGCTTGCAGAGGTTTGCTCGTACGCTACACTTGTCCTCGCGTACGAAGACTACCATGAGGTGTCGAGTTCCCGGGGTAGCTGCGCAGCCTCCCTTTTATCAGCACGTTTCGTCGCCATCTGCTGGAAGCTCGGGAAATCAGGAGATGTATTGAACACAGGCTGGATGCGCGCGACGAGATGCGCGAATATCCGCGAATTCCGTCAGCGGGGGACCGCAGTCTGTACAATAAAGAAAAAAGCATCCAGGGTAGAGCGAGAGAAAGCGAGGTGGAGCCAGTAGGGGCGAAAGAGCACTCCGGCGGAGAGAGACCGACGGAGAGGGTGCCTAATCCTCCCGGACGCCGAAGAGGCGGACTCGATTAATAGTCGCGCTCGCGAGAGAAACAACGTCGTCCGCAGTTCGAGATGACTTCCGCGGTGCTCTGAACGGAACTCGCGGAACGGTGCCCTTCGATGGACGATCGTGCGCACCTGAGAAGATCCACGGCATTGGCTCTCCGCAGGTCTCCGAGTAAGATGGTTAGTTCGGGTAGTCAAGCGGTCATGTAAACGTCCCGTTGTGTCTCGGTGCCGTCGTGTGGTCCAACCATCGTATGGTCCAATCGCTAGTATACCTTCAGTGAATCTTCGCGGGATTTAGAAATTGTTTCTCCAGGCCAGAATGAAACCAAGCGCGATCGTGTTGCTGCTCCTGCTGTGCGCTCAGTTCCTCACTTCGGAATCGAAACTCCGGCAGCAGTCGGCCGTCGACGACGATGACGACGATGACGATGAATGGGAGGATGACGACGATGACGATGACGACGACGGGAGCTACCATCCGAGGACCGAGATCGATGACGACGGCCGAATCTACAAAAACCCGCGAAACTCACCCTCTGCTGTATGCCCGAGAGATGAGGAGCAGGCGGAACTGATGGGCCAGAAGTGTCTGCGAAAGTGCTCCACCGACGAGGATTGCAAGAGTAAGAAGAAGAAATGCAGATGCGACGGAGCCTGCGGGATGTCGTGCATCAAGCCCGAACGTGAATGCCCAATGTTGTCCGAGATTGATCATGGTGTGATGACGGTTGTTGGAAGATTGTTCGGCGACAGAGCTCATTACGCCTGTGACACCGATTACTTTATAGTCGGCCTGTCTGAAAGAACGTGTCGCGCCGACGGTCATTGGACCGGGACTGATCCGTCCTGCAAGAAAGATGCCAACTCCTTCTGCTCCCAGCCGCCGAAAATCCAAAACGCGCGCCACAACGCTCCGTTAGAACAAACGACCTTCGATCTCGACAGTAGCGTGCAATATTTCTGCATTCATGGGTACGTAGCGACGGGAGCGAAGAAAGCGAAATGTCTGCTGCTGGAAGGAGCTGCTAGATGGTACGGGCCAGATATCACTTGCAAGCCTCAAAACTGCGATTTACCCCCGGACATTCCCAACGGATGGCATTCTGGTAAGTTTTACGTAATTATGATCGATAATTACAATATTTGTACAACTAATGATTTCGATACGGGAGAGATTTCAATTATCGATTCTACTTTTAAGGGGAATGTTATACGTACGATTGCCGCGTGTCGTATCATTGCATAGAGGGTTACGAATTAGTTGGTAAAACGGAGAAACTGTGTCTGGCGGATGGCACATGGACCCCGAAGGAGTTACCGCAATGCGTTCAAGTAAGGAAATAAGAAAATTTCGAAAACTGTCCCTCGGAAACGAATCGTGTCTAGACATTCAATATCTCGTGCAGGTCACGTCCGTGCAATGTCCGAAGCCAGAAAATCCAGTCAACGGCAAGGCTGTCTACACCTCCTACGCGTATAATTCCATTGTATCGTACGAATGCAAGTACGGGTACACCGTAGTAGGCGCAGGAACTAGACGTTGCGGTGCTGACAGAAAGTGGACTGGAAAGACGCCTACTTGTCAGGAAATCAATTGCGGTTTACCCGGCGTGTTATATAACGGTTGGATCGAGAACATTGAAGCCGGTGCGTTATTTTAAAATTGACCGAATAATATAAAATATAATCAATATTATATATTATAATCTCTCGTTCTTGTGAAATTTTCGCAATCGCAGGCACAGGTATGGGCGCCAGTATAATCTTTCGCTGCAAGGATCACATGAAGCTGGAGGGCAATACTTCCTCCGTCTGCCAAAAAGACGGCAAATGGCGTTATCCTGTACCGCAATGCTTAGCGCCGTGCGTCGTCCCGCAGATCGAGAACGGTTACGTTGTCGTAGCCAGCCACGAGAGGGATCACATCAACAATGTCACGGTGGTGGAGCACGGCGAGAGACTTCTGGTTACCTGCATTCAGAATTACGAATTCGCTGCCAACAGCACTCCGGTGTTATGCAATAACGGTACTTGGTCGATAGTACCGAGTTGCTCGCCAGCCCGTTGCAAGCATATGCCGAAGGTTCCGAAAAACGCGATGGTAATAGCACCGAAGACGGATCACGGTATGAAGGCGATCTTCAAGTGCAAAGACGGCTTCACGTTGATCGGCGGAGGTCCTATGAATGACTCTTTCACCGTGGAATGCCGCTATGGCAACTGGATCGGCGATTTACCGTCGTGCAGGCAGGAATTCTGCCCTTACCCCGGTTTCATCGAGCACGGCAAAGTCTTTCTGGTGGGCAACATGGGAGTTTACGACTTCAGACCGTATGTCAAGAAGATCGTCAACAACAAGCAGATTATGTACGACTGCGATAAGGGCTACGTTCTCGATGAAGGGCCAACCGGCGCGACTTGCATAGGCGGTATATGGTATCCCCGTGAGTTGCCCAGGTGCATCCTTGGACAGCACCCTCGAATTCGATGGAGCAGACGGCGTAGATCAGTGGACAACGATAATGTTACCCTGAATTACAACGTCACCCTAAATTACAAGTAAGAACTTACGCTAAAATGTTAGCGCAAATAATGTCAACAATTAAATGAATTAAATAGATCAGTTTATGTTTATTTCATTTTACTTTTATAAATATGAAAATATAATTTTTATTTTGTTTTAGAAAGAAATTGTAACAATTAGTTTGATAAAATATTTAGTAAAAATAATTTAAAAACATTATTAAAAGTAAAAATTAAATGTTGATGTTGAAATTGTAACAATTAGTTTGGTAAAATATTTAGTAAAAATAATTTAAAAACATTATTAAAAGTAAAAATTAAATGTTAATGTTTCAGAAAATTCATCGACTTCTTCCGTAAAGTGGGCAAAAAACTACTGCATATGGAGATGAACAGAAGCCGTGAACATTCCAAGCATAAAACAGAGGCGAAACTAGCATCCATTGCCAGCCACCAGAACAGCACCAATGCGTCCGATCCGTCAATTTGGAAAGCGCACGCAGGACATGGCAATAAATCCCGTTTACGAGAGGAGAGAATGATCGATTTTCTCAAGATGGTGTATAGAAAATTGCAGCGCATGGACGCCAGACAACCAAATAACTCCAGCAACAATACCATGCACGATCTATTGAATGCAATGAGCAAGAACTTCTTCCATGTGGATCTTGCGGAGTCGCGACGAAACGGTAGCAAAACCCGCTCGGATTTTGAGATACGCAATCAGAGGGAGTTCATTAAGTTGAAGAGGGAATTCGAGCGAATCATGCGGTTCTACAACAAGTCCATACGCTGGAACGAGAAGCAGAATCGAAAAGATGCGAAGAGGAAAGGCTTGTCGCACGCCGAGAAGCGGAAGGACAAGAAGAAGCATAGGAAGAATTATTACAAGGGCTTCTACGAGTTCGTCAACAGTTACGTAACCGAGAAACTGTCGATGCTGGAGGCGCGCAACGCGACCGAGGAGTTAATCAAAAAGATGAACATCGACAAGTTTACCGTGAGGAACGGCACGACTTTCACGGTTGGTGAAATGTACGCATTCTTCAAACATATCATACAGAATAGATTGAACTCGACGGAGGAAAGCGTAACCGTGGAATCTAGCACGGAACCGGCGCCGAAGGTCGCGTCGTACGGCAATCAATCAACGACAATCCCGAGTAACGACGTTGCCGTGCTGGACAACGAGATTCCGGCCAAAGACGGGGCGCCCAAGCACCGCAGCAAGCGGATACGAAACACGTCGGAGGAGGCTGGCGCTTCGCGTCAGAAGCGGAAGCTTCTGTCAGTGAGACCGACCAGGGCGGACGATGAAAAAAATTCGGGGAAGTCCAAGTCCGTCGACGATGAGGAATCAAAACAGTTCACTTTCGACGAGCTGCAGGCGCAACAGCAGAGCCGTTCGAAACGGTTCCTGCCACCTTCCGAGCTGGATAATCAAATATTCCTCAAGAACTTGTATCTCAACGCTTACGAGGACGAATATCGGGCGAACGTGAAGCGATCCGTCGACCAGATAAACCACACAACCGGCTGGTTCTCCTCGAGGAGGCGCAAAGGAAACCTCGGTGCGTACGAGATCAACTGAGGAAATAATGTGTTGTGATATTAACGGAATTTACTAAGTTATTTACCGATATCAATCGATTTTAGGTGAAGTATACACTATACATATATATATATATATATACAATAGTTATAATCGTTGTCCCTCGTTGATACACACTGTAACGTGTATCGCGCTTTTTTTGAAAAATAAATCTTTTCCATGCAAATGTCTGTATATACTCACATTTCGATCCTTGTTTAAAAACGCGTAAATAAATTATCAATAAATATTTAAAAAATTTCAAATTAAATATTTCATTACATTTGTTGTACAATCACATACACAATGAGACCACACACGTAGAAAACTATTCGACGAGAGAATAAAATTAACAAAATCAGATCGAATGTGTCCCACGTTACGCAAGCTTTAGGTGATCATGCAAACGCCAGTCCTGATTTTCGGCGGTACCTCGGTATAATGAGACATTACGCCACAGGCGATATGAAGTTCCTTCCAAATTATTTACCTTGCGTGCACCGGTGCCTCGCGAAATTACTCGCCGCAAAAATGATTCGATCTCGGAGGCGCGGGTACGATCGTAAACATTTGCAATTGCTGGCGCGATATCTCTCGATCGGGTGGTACCGTGACGGTGATTATGCCGTAACATAACCGCGTCGTTGCCGTTGGTGCAATTAAGCCTAAAAATAAGTGTAGGCCCGAAACGAGATCAAGGGGGCGCGGTCGAGGCGAATAACTCGCGTAGCACGCGGCGACCGCGACGCTCGGGTTCTCTCACCTGTCAATAACGGCGATGTCATTAATTACGGCCCAATTATAATTCGTGAAACGCGCTCGCGAAACCATGTTCGCGATGCTATCGTACGACGCGTCGCTCGTTAACACATCCGCCCGTGACGATGCTGCTTCTCGGAAATTGCGTTAAATCGATTAATCGCGACAGCCCGGCGTATTCGTCGTGATAAGGAAACCGCGCGTCGGACGATACCTATGATAATGCGTTGTTAGGAATACGGCACAGTTGTCAGAGCCGACGGGAGATTATATTCAAATTCGACTAGTCGCGCGATTTGAGGCAGGATTATGCGCGCGAGGTGTGCACGTAGTGAGTCCTTCTGCCTCGCGAGTTATCGGCGCTTGACTAATGACGAGGCCTTTAGAATATCATCGAGATATCCTCCTACTCCGATTCGCAGTGTACAAGGAAAGGCAATTCCGCGCGGTAACGGGACGCGCGACGGTGCGCCTCGCGTGATAATTTTTGTAGGTGAAATTCGATAAATACTCGTTCAACGGTGCGATTTGAATTTCAAATGTTGAACCGCGTCAACTCGTTGAGAGAATACGCGCCGAGGAGAGGACTGTCGGAACCGGCGAAAATCGATACATCGGGGGCATTGTTCTCTTGCGTCCGTAAATGGCGAACCATTAGAGCGCCTGCGCTTAACGAAAAGCTAAGCGAGAGAAAAATAAAAGTGCCGGGCACGCACCACTAATTCACTTAGACTGGCGCGTTCCTGGCGTTATTCCAGCTCATACGGCGATGATTACGCGGTCAGTTGACCGGTGCTAAACGTGCTAAACGCGAGGGAGCCTGTGATAAGTGGTTGCCCGTTGGTTCGGCTCCGGTATCCATTAGAACTCTCTCACGTGCAACCTTTGGCATACACGAATAGCGCTCATCATTAGAACTCTTAAAACTCGTTAACGACAAATAATGGAAAGCACGTGCGTGGCAGGGGAATCGCGAAAATCACTCCGCGGAGCGTAATAAGATTTTCGAAAAACTAAAGAGGTTCAATGTTAAAGTTACAAAGCGCAATCGATTGTTCCGCGACATTGATATTCGTCACTAATTAACTCCTTCAATACAACAGGACGAAAACAATAATTTAAGATAAAATCATGATATTATCATTGCAATCTGTGTGACGAAGAATGATAGTCTCAAACGTATCCGATTGTTCCGGAGCAATTGCTATATCGATCACCTACTTCAGACACTTAGAAGCTCTTCTCGGAATCAGTTCCCAAGTATAAGTCTCGCATTTCGCCGCCGCCGCCACCGTGTCATGAATTGTAGTGTCGTAGTCGTCGCCGACAATGCGAATGAAGTCGGGCTCGGTGGCACAGGAGGCCCGAGTAACCGACGATAATCTCATTGAAAGAAGAGTTAAGCGGCGTCGGGCTTCCTGCCAATTCAACTTGCCAAGTGTCGTCTTAGACCGCAGTCAATGCCGTGGCGAAATTGCTCGATGGCTAAGGCTCAATGAAACGTACCAGTATTTCAGTCGAGGATTTTCCTAGATAACCCGCGCTCGGGTATATAGACGTAGCAGGAACACCATTGTTGACTGCCACGAGTTTGTGAATGGGACTAGCCCGTGCCCAGGCTGAAACGGGGGCCGCTCGAATAGATTAGAGAAACTTGAAGAAAAGGGTCCAGCGTGCCTTTCAATTGTATACTGCATGGACGATTGACCGGTGGGTCAGTTGTCAAGACTTACCCGCAAGTAATTCCCTGCAGCTCTGACATTCCTGAAAACTTTCTATGTAAGCCCCGTTGCCTCTCCGCGAAAGTTCCTTCTCGTGCGCATTCAACTTTCGAGGGAATACGAAACTATTCGTTGTTTCAACGTACGTTTCGGATTACTCGTTACCGTTGCAACAAACGATGTATTCCGTTGGAGGTTGTGAACATGCATTGTATAACGTGAGGAGAAACTAGTTTTAACATTCTGTCGGCGAAAGGGAAACATGTGATATTTTGATTCAATGTATCTGCAAATAAGTTCCGTAGCTGTATAAATTCTATGGAAATCACTTTGCCGTCGTTCATCATTTTATTGAAATCACACGGCGAAAATCGATACGCATACACGGATGTTAGACAACGTGCGACGCAGAAGTAACATAGTGGCAAGGAATAATCATGCTAATAGAGCTGTCAAGTAGCTCATATATTATATATAAACGATTAGTACGCGGCCCATAGAGGCTTCCTGTTCCGATGTACGTTGATAAGTGGCGTTGCATTTCACACTCTGTGCAGCTATAATAACGCATTCCACGAGCGTTTAGATTAATGGTGCGAATCAACATTTAAATTTACATGTGATTTCTTTATCGGTCTTTCAACGCCTTCGCATAGGTTTCCTAGTATCGTCGGTATATTGTATCTTACATTTTGCGACTCTTTGGTAGAGACGAGTGCTTTTCATTTAATGACACAAGTCGACACAAACGTCATTCTATCCTTCTAAGCATTTAGTGAGTAACAGACAAAACGATACTTGTGTCGGCTTGTGTCACTAAATGGAAAGCACCCTATACATCTCGCGACGTAAATAGTAAGAACGTTCGTTTACCAATTTTATGACAAAGCATCTTGTGGCCTTTGAAGAATTTTCCACCTGGCCTCGTCAGCATGGATCGCGAATCGCATTATAATTACCGATGCAAAAATGTATGCTATTGAAATGTCGGGGCATATAAAGACCTTAAAGCGGCCTTGTGCGCCGAGCCTCTTTCCCGCCTTCATCGTTTGCCCGGCTATTCGCATTACATGTTCCGCCGAGCGTCATTTGCGTCGCGCTCTCGGCGGTGTAGGAAATTAGCCAGCTGGCACAAGCAAAGCCGGAGATTATGACACTTTCCTGGCGGTCTTCATGTATCGACGACGTTGTCACGGAACATCTGGCGACCTCCTATCGACTCACGGTTCTCACCTACCAAAGGAAAGGATTTGCCCGCTCGCTCTCGCTCGCTAGGTGGCCGTTCTTTTGCCACTTAACGCGCGCTTTTGCGGCGCGTCGTCCTCTCAAACGCTCGTTTTCCGTGCCGCTCTGTAATCAGCCGTGCGTCTTGCTCATTAGCACGTCTTTTCGGGCGGACCGCGGATTTCAATGAAACGCTGGGGACGCGCGGATCGTCAAGCCGCGCCGCACGCGAATCGCATTCGTAATCACCACTCAGTTGAGCATATGAGACTTTTTGCCGCGGGCGGTTGCGAAGACGGCTTAAGCAGGTGCCGTGGCCATAATCGAGCGCGATCACACGCTTCGGGTGAGATCGTGTCGACCAAATTAAATCGGACGAAGTGGTCTCTGGTCGGGAGACGAAAAAACGCACGGGGAAAGCATTCTTCATAAGAATGATGGATTAATAATTGGTCCGCAGCAGTGATTTGCCAAAACTGCGAAGGTTCACGAGATTGTAAATTAAATTGCATTAAAAGAGGAACGCATTAAAGAGTACTACAGATAATGTTTTGAACTGAGACGAGTATGCGTTTGCTCAATCTTGAATACTTTCCAAGAAATTCGGGGCGTGTATAATAAGTTTCGCTCATATGTCAAATTTTTTGTCGGTTGTATATGACAGATTTTATAAGTATAAAAAAATTAATTTTTCATCAGATTAATACCAGTAACGTATTTAAATGTCTAACAATAAGATATAATCATGTTTGTATAGCAAGGAAAGGAAAATTATAATAAAGAAAATATTTTTTTGCAAATAGGGTTTTTTTGTTATAAAAAAAGAGTGTGTTTGGGAGTATCTCATAAAATTGTTTCCATCAGCTGTCGATCTTAAATTCGTCACCAACATGTGCAGATCGTTTTTATGGTAAAGCAATTAAAAGAGACATTCGAAGAGCGCACGATAGGGCCGAATTGGTCGTGTAATAAACAGAAGGAAAGTGGTGGATAATAATAAGAAGATTGAACATCGGGGGTTCCGTTTCTGTCTTGGCGCAGATTTATCGAAGCATTGCCAAATATGGGTTTCGCACCTTGCTACGCCGCGTGTACATGAGGAGTAATGCGGCTGTCCCACAAACTGCAGATTTCGCGCCTTGCCCATCCGTTTAAGGTATCGTGCTTACGGGCTGATTACACGCTGGTTAATTTCAATAACGAGAGTCACACACACACACCATATCCGCGTGAATTTCGACGAAGAACCCGTGCAACGGTGTCGCGGAGAAAGACGGAAACAAACGCCTGGCGCATTACTTGCACGTTTCGAGGTCATCGCTGGCCCAATGAAACGAAATTAACCGTCGAAAGGCTTCGGTGCTTGTTACACTGTCAGCAATTAAACATTTTCTCTCGGCGTGCCTTCTCATTACGCGCCTCGGAAGTGCGCCAGTGACGGTCATAGGAGCTTGCCGTGCACGATCAACGTTCCCTTATGCCCGGTCGTCTTCGAGATATCGGACATCGGTCGTAAAGTCCTCGCCGGACAAGCCGAGGAGTCTCGACCTACAAAAGCGAGGCTCGTTAAAGAGATTCACTCGAATAATTGACTCTTTTTTTCGGATGGCGCACGATGGCCGCGCGCGCGCGCGCGATACCGTTGAATAATCGATCAAGTTGTAGCGGTCCGTGTACCCTCTTAACCACATAATGACTGCCCGCCGCGACGTATAAACGCGCAGAATCGGCGCTTGGCCGATCGACGAGGAAAGGATACTCGCGAGTGACGGGCGAAAACGGAGTTAATCAAAGTGCACGGCTGCGTAGCGTATGAAAGCGAGCGAGCGAGCGATCCGCTTTAATTGACACGTATGCCCGCCCGTACGCTTTCCCGTTTCGCACCGCGGCCGAAATTGAATCCCTTTGACCGTTGAAAACCACATGGGGATGTCGTTTCATACGCAGGCATCAGCTTTCTAATTCATGAGGACATCTCACTCTGCGTCAATATTAAATTCATCGTTTGCATTTATTTGTAATTTTCATAATGAGATAAACTTGTCGAGATTCTGATTTCGTTCAACGGTTTACCTCGGACGGCGTACGTGTTACATGGAGAGGATTAACCGCGAAGGTCGCGACGCGATGCCGTGGAATATAATTTCGGGCCCTCTGAAATAATGAAATAGATCCGAATCGTCGATGCGAGCGGATGAATCCTTTCCCGGGTGGATGGCTCTCTCATGGTCCTCTCATGGATCATGGGATTTGAAAATGAATTAAATCCTATCGCGCGAGGCCGTTTCAATTCGAGACGCGTTTACTCGTCGGAGAACGAGCCTGGCCGGTGGTCTCTCCGCTCGCATCTCGCGTAGAAAGCACCGCTTATTGTGAACTGCTCCTTGTGAATCCACTCTCACTCTCTCTCTCTCTCTCTCTCTCTCTCTCTCTTTCTCTCTTTTTCTCCCTCGCTCGCACTCTCGTCGCGCCGGTCTCTAAACGCGGTGGATCTTTTTATAACCGGATTTACAGGCGCACAGGTGGCACGACTAAACGTACGTGTAGGGGTGAAGTGGACGCGTCGGGACATTGTACGAGTCCGAGATTCGGATTGCCTCGAAATTGCGCTCTACGGACGGACACTCCAGGTGAACGTTGGACGCAGCGATCTCTGGCTCGAGATTGGATCAGGTTCGAATTAAATCTGCGTTTATTTGTGCACGAATGGAATACGATCCTCCACCGACATTTGACGTGGAAGTAATGAATACAAATATAGTAAATGCATGATTTTTCATTTTGGCCTTCAACCTTGCATTTATTGGTTTTTATAGCTAACATTTTTCTATCGATAACAATAAATTGCTGCAGCTTGTGATGCAAAAAAAAAAGAAATAAAGCTAATCATCGGGTTTCTAATCCGAAGGTCGTACAAATAAATGTGGCAGTGTAAACCTTGTTTCTAAGAAAGGCTATCGAGAAAAAACGAGATATCCGCGGCGGATCCTGCGGCTTTAATTCGAATTAGATTGGATCCAATTTATACCCAATTAACTGGAAAGACGGTATCTTCTGGATAGAGAGATTGTTCCGCGCTCCGAGCTCTCAAGTATATATATTTCAGATTCGAAAGGATTCCATAAGAATTGGTCACGCTAGGTTTCTGAGTCGATCCACCCTCGTCTCGTTGATAAGTATTGCCCACCTTTCAAGCAGCAACGGGGCACACCATTTCGAATCAAGGACGTCTCGGTTTCTTTTCCGGAGATTTGAGAGGAAGTCGCTCCCAATATATAATATTACGGGCGTGCAAGGGGCCTCGAAACGATCCGGGAATTTCTAATTCGGAAGCGAGTCAGCCGAATCCTTTTAATTGAAGTATATAACGATGTCCTTGTATCGGACTGCCCGACGGGGCCGCGATGAATCTAAACCAAACCGACGACCGACAACGTGATCCCCTGTCTTCCTCTCGCCGTGAACGACTCCTCGCGCCAGTCTTCTATCGCGTATAGGGAGAGGAGGCTTGAAAGAACGCGTTGTTTTAGACCAGCGAATGCTGCCCGTCACCGTTCTCGACGCTCTTCATCAACGAATAATGATGAGTCTTATACCTTGAGACAGCGCGGCGATGAATAGCTCGCTTGTAAGATTTTGTGGTCATGGGGAATTTTTATTATGGACCCTTGTATGCTATAAATATATCGCGCGATTTTGTTGGGAGGGCGAGAGGGGTGCCGGTCCCCGGACAGGAAATGAATCCGAAATCGCTCGTGAAGATGACCCTTTAACCTTTGCGCAGTTACTGCATCTTTGAAATAAAAATGCTAACAGAAAATAAGAAAGATATTCGTTATACAAGATTATTTTAATTTGTTTAATACGTTATCTAGATAATCATAAATGTCTGATTATTAATGTTTTATCCGATGTGAGACTTAAAGAAGATCGATTTCTTTTTTGTTTCGATAATAGATAAAAATACACCCGTTACTACGAATGCACGAAGTCACTGGTTTCCATTTTTTACAATGTAACGCGGGATTCCAGCTGTCCGCGGGATGTTTACGAGCGGTGGAGGGAATATTTCTGACAAAAATTCCGTGTGATAGTCCGACGTGTAAGATAAAGCTTTAAATTCTGTAGAACATATTTCCCGCCGACTGGCTCGTAAAATCTCGCTACAAAGCGGCCGATGGTCCGCCATCGAAGGCTAATCGATACTCACCGACCGAAGAGAGTAACGAAGGATTCGCTTACGACCTCTGACCCTTTTAATGTGGCGTTACCGTAGGTGCGATTTAACGACAATGCTACTAAAGTAGCGTTTGCCGAGATAACGAAGTAATGAGGATAAAGCAACGCTGGCGAATGATACGCACTGTAAAGCATTAATTGCGTTAAAAAAAAAGAAAAACGCGAGATACAAGTATAGATAAATGGCGGCGGATGAGCTTTAGTCTCAGCGTTAGTCTCAGCTTCGTTATTTTTCAACATTTGCTTTTTTCCTTTTACAATTTAATAGTACAGATCGTAAAAAAGGATTCTTAGAAGCAACGCTGTGACTATATTTAGATATATGCGATCGATAGGAAGAGTCAAACGAATTGCACAAAGTTCTTGTGATGATCAAATCACTGCTTTTGTATACTCACCATGTATACTCGTTTGTTTAGTAGCATATTAAATATTTAAATGACTTTAGAGAAGATAATAGATTCTAGTTATCTTCTATCTTCTCACATATCATATACAAAACACACACGCGTGCACGCGCGCATCTATATGCACGCGTACACGCAGGGGGGAATCACGAAAAGATTATTTTCTCCAATTCGCGCTTCTTTCTCGACGAAGGACGTCAAGTCGGTGGAATGTTTCTCGCATCAGCAGCTCGTGTTGTCCTTCCTCATGGACCAAGGGTCGCTCAAATTATAATTCCTCGATCCGGAGGGGAGTGGGCAGCGAGAGGGGGGCTGCGGGGGGGTAGGTAGTGGGAACACTCTTCTGTGGTTCCAGGAGAGGAGGACAAAATAGTCGCTACTTGATGGCGACTTAAGGTGATTTTGAATGGTGCCTAACGACTTCGAGCCGCGTCATGGGGCCCTGTATGCGACTGCCGCGCCAAATAATACGGAGTCACGCTGGGCAACGTGTCCCGGTGTCACGATGGTGAACGGCTACGGTGAAGATAATGTCCTCCCACACGGCCGTCAGTTCGCTATTCCGTGGTTCTTAACCTCTCACCCCACCATCGGGGTGCCTTTTTTCTTAAATCTCGCGGCGTCCCGCATAATGAAGCTCGCCGGACCCGCGCGCCGGATGCGCGGCGGAGAACTTTATTGCGAATTAATGTTTTTTTTTTCTTCTTTCGACTTCTTTCGACGGGTATGCGGTCTACCTGGCTCGCGATTCAAATGTCACTAGCTGGACTTGAAATTAATTGTGCACCGGCGCGTGTGTCCACGCCTTCGCGTGATAAATCGGTCCGTTTCCTATCTACGACCGGTGGGAATCACGAGGACATTCCATTAATTAAATTTGCCGATAAGCGCTAACATTACTTAACGAGCTGGCGCAGCCTATTAACATTTACGTTGGCAAACGTTACTGCGGCCGGAATTAAATGTCTAGACACAGAGCGAGTCCGGTTCCCAGATGCTGCTGCGGGACAACGCGTTACGTTATTACACGCAATAAATCATACTTCGGCCGTGGAACTTCGTTTCGCCACCCGCTTAGCAAACGGGTTAATCAATTTCGTTTTGGCAGCCGTGCTATCTTAACGGTTTATCTTCGGCGTTTATCAGCATCGATGGTCATAAAAGTAGTGCGTTACGTAAATTTAATATTAACCGCACACGCTGAATCTTCACAAAGCTTGCCGCAATCATCAATATATTCCCGCCATATGTCCGCGTGTCTTGGCAGTAAGCCGCCGCCGCCGCCGCCGCCGCGGCGATTCAGTTGTTTTAGGATCGCGGAGCTCGAAGGTGCCTGACTCGCAAGAAAAGAGCCCGAAGGTGGAGAGCTCGACGGGGACGGCTACGGATGGCGAAGTTTGTTTTTATTGGTTCCGAGAGGGGAATCTTCATCCGCGTGCGATTCCTTTGACGGATGGTCGCCCGCGCTCTCTTTCTCTCTCTTTCTCTCCTTTCCCCTCTCTGCAGTAGAAAAATAATGATGTCCCCGGGCATGACGAAGTCAAGGATTACTTTAGTGTCCCGGCACGTCCAGCCGGCGACGAGCTCTGCGAAAATAATCGCGCTTTTCAGTATTTACGAGTATCCCACGGAATATCGTGTACCAAGTAAATGCACGACTCCGTCTGGCACGAAAGTTTATTTTTCTCGACGAGGAGTCGAGAGAATTCCCTTGGTCCCCCGTGCGCGTGACGTGACTTTCGGTCACCCCCGGGGACCGATCACGAGATCGTATTCTTCTCGACCTTGCTAGCAACACGTATTACAATGTTTTCTCAAAATTCGAACTTTAGGTTATCCACACAGGAAGTAGTAGATTTAAATTGCCCTTCTTTTTCGTTTAATATAACCTTTTAATATTCTTCCGTTCCTTTCAATGCATTGTTTTCTCAACAAAATTTTTCTTATAAATGCTATTCAATCCGATTGCTATATGAAAGGAATACATAAAAGATCGTGAATAATATTTGACGTGAAAAACTAGCCGATCAAACTTCTTTGTACATAGCCTTTGTCGTTTTTATTAGTAATATTCAAAAGCTTTTTGACGTGCTAGTTTACACTCGGCACAAAGGAAACGTAACTTCTTTTTTCATAATTTACTCCTATTGAGTGAAATGTCATCCGTCGATGGGTTTGCACGCGACCATAACGAAATAATTTTGTGAACTCGTCCGCTGAGCAACCAAAGTGAATCGCCGGGGGAACGCGAAAGAAAGCGAAACTCTGAAGGTTACTGCAACAATAGGGTTTTCTGATGTTGGTCCAACTTGAGGACAACTGCGTGAATCTAATTGTTTACGGTTTGAATGCTCTGCAAAAGTGTTTTCTGCAACGTCTTTTTTGAGCGGTGACCAACAATAGAGGGAAAAATAGATTTTTTTTTAGGTGACCATAAAAATATGTGTATTTCAAAACTAACTTTAGGTTATTTCCAAGAAAATTACGGTTAACTTTAAGGAAAACTGCGGGTAAACTGTAAACCCGCAAGATTAGCAGAAAGTATAAGGCTGAACTTTCGAAAAATTTGCGTTTGCGTAGTAACAAAATTTTTTACAGTTTTTTTTCCTCGATAAATGTTAGAAAGTTAGTTTAAAGTTAAATTCACTTGTTATCAATTCATTACATTATTCCCATAGTTGTGATAGTTTTGCAGTTTTTAGTAGCGAAACTTTCAAAGGTGGTACGACGTTACCAATCGTTCTTACGTTATAACATTCTCCACGCGCGAACATCTGCCGGTGCTTGAAAGTCGACGATACGGACTCGCGTGGAATTCCATAACTAGATAGGAGAAATAGCGCGAGTGCGCGCGACGGGTAAGAGGCAACGATATATAGGATATATAGGAACAAAGAGAGGCGCGTACGCGGCTCTGCCACCTGTCCCATCGTAGTCTAAGAATAGAGCAACGTAGCAGTGCGAGAAGAGCAGCATCGTCGGCAAGATGCTGCGTGCACGCCGGGTCATGCGCCCGGTTTTCTTCCTCCTTTTTCTCATCCTTACGCCCTATCCCCGGAGGCGAGAGTCGGCCGGCCTCTGTTCGTCTTCGAGCATTTCCCTCGCATCGGGTGGCTTTCTTCAGGGCGCGCGGTTAATGAGAGAAAAAATCAGATAATAATTGCTACCACCTCGTGCCGGCTCGCCCAACAGCGGCCTTCGTACAGACCGCCTTCGTCGCCGCCAGTCACCATTCGCCGTCGTCATTCTTTGGTACAAATGATTGAAACGTGTGCGCTTCGCACGAACTTTCGGGATAATGGAGATGAAAAAAGGATAACAATTTCTTGCGATTTCTCTATTGGACCTTATCACTGTACAAAAATAATATAATATATATGCATATTTTTAATTTATATGAAAAAAAAGTATCTCCAAAGATATAAAAAAACTTAAGAGTTGAATCCGGAAACCATAGAAATTCTGTGCATATATCTTTTCGGTGTGTCCAAAAAGTTCATTGCTATTTTATTTATTTTCATATTCCAGCTGGAAAAAAATGTAACATGCGGCTCGACGATGAAAAGACACGCGCGCATGACCGACCCTGATCCGCCGGTAGACCGACAACCTTTCAAATCCCTTCGGCGTCGAGGATTTGCAATTTTTACGAGCTATAATCTTAACGAATCGCTAATCCCGCGGAATGACGACTATTTTTCAAAGTATCCTCCTTTTTCTCCACTTCGCCGCGAATCGCCTTCCACCGCCACGGGCACGGGAATCTTGGCGTCGCGAATTCGGCGTCGTATATTCCTTATGGCCCTATATATTCGGCGGACGAGTGGTATTTAAGTCTTTGTAATCCGGCAAAGTTTTGCGGGGGAGCCGAGCGGTGAGTCATGGCAGGTGCTGCCTGAAGAACGAAGAGAAGACGAGGCAAAGGACCGCGTTCCTTGCTCACAGTGAGCGCATCTTCCCCCTACTCTGGAGCTTTTCAGTTTAATGCTCCAGTATATATCTGACAGTGAATATCGCGACAACGGGCATTATTTATCGCCGACGTTGTATTCGACAGTTGTAACTTCTTTCGCTTCGAATGTGTTTCCAATATGCGTCACGATCAATAATGACAGTTGCGAATTTTTAATTATTTCTCTTAATTCTTATGTAGGATTAAGAACCGCGAATACTTCCGTTTTATATAATCAGTTAAAGAGGTTGAGATACTTTTAATAACGGGTGTTTTCTTTTTTGGAATGCGATATATTTATTTTCTAAAAACTTCCAGTTATCGATGGTTTTATCTTGGAATAATTTATCCTATTGAATAACAGATGTGCGTTTTGAGAGTGACAAAAAGAGGGATCTCAACCATTTTGACGCCGATCACATTTATCGAAATTTTTACAGCTTGCCGAGACCGTGCATTCGTCGTTCATCGAACGAGGGAACAACAGAACGCAGAATGTCAAGCGATAGCGATTTCGCGTGATCCTACGACTCACGATGACTCGGATGTCGTACTTGAGACTTTTCATGTTCCCGTGCTTTTACACACGCCTCCATCCGCGGTGCCCCGTCTATGGGCGAGCATATAAATTACGCTCTCGTGAGTGGTACCATACCGTGACAGCAGACAAAATACTCGGTCCCGCGTGGTTCCTAGATCAGCCGGTGATATCTTCACTAAACGCAGTGCCACCCAAGGTGTTAGTCAGTCCGAGATGGCACAGCCAGATAGACGACACCATCCCCATCGCATTAGCTATTTTACGACCGAGAGATGCACCTTGAAAAATGTATGGGAGTGGGAGGAGATAGGAAATGCGCGATCTTGGCAAGTGGGTGACAATGACTTTGCGGCCGTCGTCGGGGTCCAAGGTGAGGGATCAAGGATCTCCCTGGGGAATATCAAAACTAAACATGACGAAACTTTGCTCGACAAAACGTAAATATAAACATATTTGATGCATGCAATAATAATTTTTATATTTCTCGTAATAAAAACTGTTCGTCCAATTTATCGTCAGTCTCGATCGCAAGTAGACGATAGCGAGCCCACGCTCCGTTGTAATTTGTATCGATTTATCATGACTATACATGTACACACCGATTATTGTGGTAAATATACAATGTAATAACTACTAACGAGACATGCGGGTCTGTTTAAAATTCTGCTCGTGATGTGGGCAGTTTTAACTTTATACACGTATATCATGTGTCAACTTTAGAACACTGCGTTCGATCGCGTACGTACAACGTTTCTCGCTTCGACCAGTTTTGACAATGATCGTTAACGTCGCACGGAGAAAGGCGTTTTTAAAAAAACGAGCGTATCACCGGCACGATGATGTTGGTAGCCGGTAGCCGGTGTCGCGATGGGACGGACAGGTGGGGGGAATGCACTTTCAGAAGCAAGAAGGAGACTGAGCACAGGTGCGGCGGTCCCTGACATGCTGCTCGTGCCGCAACGAAGCGCAATCGTATGCACGCACGCCCCACCGTGATTGTTCAGAGATGAAGAGGACGAGAGGAGTATAAGGTGTGTCGAGGAAGAAGAGAAAAGTGTGAAAGATGACGAGCGCATCTGCGATCAATGCGCCGCACTGCCATGTGATAAAACTGTTTCCATTCCGGTGTAGTTATTCTTTTTGTTGCAATTCATCATACGTTGATGGTGTAGAAGTAACAGAAGAAAAAGAGAGAAGAGACGGAAAGAAAAACGGTATTAAAAAAATATCTAATTATAGCTAAATAGAACGAATTGTTCATTTGCGTAAAGCGACGCGATCGTAGATTTAAAATATCGGATAAACGCGATATCTCGCGGACGTCACGATCGCCCATGAAATAAATTACGCTCGGCGCAGCCGCCGTTACTGCAGCGCTCGTGCCGTTTCGCAATTGCAGTTGCGATTGCCGTCCGCTCGCGCCGCGACTCTTCCGAGAAGAGAGAAGAGGAACAGCGCGAGGTACGACGTACGACTCGCGGAAGAGAGAACGAAAGCGCGGAGATCGACGCGAGAAGGTGGAACGGGAGAAGTTACGGGAGATCCGTGAGCGGCAGCGGCGCTATCGCGCAACCGTGTCTCGCGTGTTCTGATCGAGAGAGGCTCTCGGTGTTCACCTTCGGCTTGCCTACCACGAAGGTAGAGGTGTAGCCTTGGTACTTCGGTGCCGCCGCGGCGGAAAGAGAGAAGAGAGAAATCTCGAAGAACTTTACGACGAGCGCGCGTGGAGAATGCCGCGGCGCGAGGAGGATTCTTTAACCTTTAGCACGGCGCGGAGGCGCGCGGCGGCGCGCGGCGGCGCGCCTCGCTCCTCGATCGCGATCGATCGGGACGCATCGCGGCCGGTATCGTGCACGCGAAGAAGTAGAAGGTCTTGTTGCAAGATCGAGGTAACGTTATTTCTAGTGCCGCGAGGCTTATCGCGCAGTCTCTTCGTTCTGCCGAGTCTTTTATATACGGTAGAGCGAGCGAGTAGAACGTTCGTTCTACAATTACATTGCCATTTTTGTTGCAATTCTAAGGTTGCTTTTTAACGCTTGGCGAACGTTGAGGAACATTATCAGAACTGCCGATCCCTCGATTCCGCGCGTACGCGTTCAAATTAAGGAAGGCTATTCGTATCGGATCGCTACGATTAATCTTGCCGCGGATGCGGCAGTGCAAAAAGAGAAACGTGGCATTAGTTTGATAAAAGGAATGCGCTTTGAGAAACTCCGAGGAGGGATTCCTCGAGCACCGCCGCCGAGCGCTAATGCGCCCCCGCGCGCGCGCGCCACCGCCGCAAAAAACGCTGAATCCTCGACGGAGGGCGGGAGAAATAGAGCGAAAACGAGCGGACGGAGATGGCCACGGGGCCCGTAACCGGGGAACAATGAGGGAGCCGCTCGTGACAGCCTCCGGAGGAACGCACGCGTGATGTATGCTCGGTCAGAGCCCCGCAACGAGATGAAGTCTGATTGCACTCCCGCGCACTCTGCATGCCCATTACAACTACTGTTAAGCGGCAGCTGTTTCGATGCGCGGCTTAACTCGGGACCGCACCTCGGCGTACGGATGATGAACAGATAGAGAAGATATTTAAGAAGATTTATGAGCTCCCGGTAATACCTCGGGGCCACGGACCACGGCGGTGTCATCTTCGCATCGGTGCAACGTGGCGCGCGGCGCGGCGGAGCTCGTTGTTGCCTTGATTTTTGACCGCGCTGGGCGGTTTTGCTACTCCGTGCCGCTCGAAACGCGATACTGAACGGCCGATGAACTCATTCGTATTTTCGAGCAAGCTGCGTCTAGTTGCGGTTGTTATCCTTGCCATTCCGGATTTGTTGTGGAATGTTTACTGACGAGTGCGTTAAAAAGTTTACTGCGTTAAAACCGATTTCGCGTTATCGCTGTTCCAAGATTCCGACCGTGAAGGAACTCAATCGAGACTTATGGACCTTATCTTCTAAGGGCGTAGTCTTGGTAAAGCACGTCGGCGGCAAAGCATAGATGAAACGTAATCTAAGCCACGCGAGGTCCCCATCGTTGCACAGACTCGCCACTCATTATCTCGGCGAGGGGGTCCGACCGAGTGGGGCTTTAAATCAACGTCCCTTGCGACAATTAACTTGCCCGTGTGAGTGAATAGGGGTGATGTACCTAGCTCGGAGAGAGCGAGCGGGCGAGCGACCGAGTGAATCACGCGCGCCACCACCTGCCGGAGCGTGACCTCTTAATGTGCATGGCGAGAGACGAGGCCGCCTCGACATCGGCGCGGACATCGGCGAGAGGGGCCCCCTAAAAAGGAGCCTCCGCTCCTTACATCAGCAGATGCGTCAGATAAACGTGAAATCATTTTGCCTCATCTGCAGCGCTTAATTAAATTACGTGCCGGATTAACTTGAACACGAGGCTGTTGTCGGATTGGTCGCGAGGTACTTTCCGTACATTTTTTTTAATTACATCGACTACAGAACCATTATTTATATTTCAGAAATGATCTAATATTTTTAACGTATATGTGTGAATACAGTATTGAAAACTTATTCAATGACGTTTACGCCAATGGCCGTTCAGTCTCCCGCTTCATCCAGACTCTTTCTCCCTCCCTCTCTTTCTCTCTTTCTGTCCATCTCGCTCGATACTCTGGAGGAGGTAGAAGGAGTGAGATAATGGAGAGGAGAAAAGAGTGTACTATCTACCCCTTCCTTTTATAGTCCACTCCGAGGGCTCCCCTTCTCTGCAGTGGTACTCGCCGTCTCCTCGAGTCCGAATGTAATAGCTCTGACATACACCCACCAGCACACGTGCACGTCCTCCATGTAATGCTCGGACGAGGCTGGACGCGTCGAGCGGCCTACGAAAGGGCCTGGGAAAATGACTGGATAATCGATGTACTACCACGGCTGCCTTCGACACATCGCTCGCCTCTATCTCGAGCACGGGCAGGGTTATAGGTCGTCGCTATAAACCCACCGATGTTATTACAGGTGCATGTGAAGGTGCCGCGCTACGCTCTCGCGTAGTAGTTCGCGCAAATGAGAGAGAGAAGGAGAGAAAACGAGTTCGAGAATCTGTAACTTGTCCCGCCGGACGGATCGAAAATTATTTTCCTGCGCGCAGCATGACGCACAATACACGGTTAATAAGCTAGGTGTTTTTCAATTTGTCGCCTACGGACATTACGCGTTGAGAAACTGTTCCATCTGTAGCGTATCACTTTTTGTAAACGCCCAGCCGTCGTGGGTTGTCAGAAAGAAATCCGGGCCACCTTGGACCACGTCACCCATGTGGCCCACGTATCTACTAGAGGACGCGGGGCTAAGTAGATGAGAAAGATCGCTAAACCCTCATCCGTCATCGGTCGTCCGTCCGCCAATCACTGGCCAACGCCAGCGGTTCCGTGAGTGCCATCGGCGTAATCATTTACTCTCCGCGTTGATTAATGGTAAATGCAGCGTGCATCTTGACGAGCTGAAACGCAACACCAGCCTCTCCACGTAGACAGGCGCTTTTTGTCCCCGTCGTGGGGTCTGACGGACGTGCGCCGTGTTCAGCGCGACAAAGACCGTAAGCGAGTTTATGTCGGCCATCGTTTTAAAGCATCCTCGATGTTCATTCAGGGAAGTAAGATCATAAGTCTTGCGGATGTAGCGACTCGATATTCAGTCCTAGGACAACCGCGGCCCGCATGTACGCGCCTTAATGGCAGTGAAGCGCGATAAATCGCTCATTATTGTTCTCGACCTAGCGGAGGGCAAGTAAATTATTAGGATAATCAATATCGTTCCGTCGTGAAATCCCTCGGAATACAGCAGAAGGAAAGTTCTTAACTAACAGGAATTGGGAAACGTAAATAAATGGACAGCGATGTGTTGCTGTACA
>NW_012026784.1:7362693-7363459 GCF_000956235.1 Wasmannia auropunctata
CCCTCATCCGTCATCGGTCGTCCGTCCGCCAATCACTGGCCAACGCCAGCGGTTCCGTGAGTGCCATCGGCGTAATCATTTACTCTCCGCGTTGATTAATGGTAAATGCAGCGTGCATCTTGACGAGCTGAAACGCAACACCAGCCTCTCCACGTAGACAGGCGCTTTTTGTCCCCGTCGTGGGGTCTGACGGACGTGCGCCGTGTTCAGCGCGACAAAGACCGTAAGCGAGTTTATGTCGGCCATCGTTTTAAAGCATCCTCGATGTTCATTCAGGGAAGTAAGATCATAAGTCTTGCGGATGTAGCGACTCGATATTCAGTCCTAGGACAACCGCGGCCCGCATGTACGCGCCTTAATGGCAGTGAAGCGCGATAAATCGCTCATTATTGTTCTCGACCTAGCGGAGGGCAAGTAAATTATTAGGATAATCAATATCGTTCCGTCGTGAAATCCCTCGGAATACAGCAGAAGGAAAGTTCTTAACTAACAGGAATTGGGAAACGTAAATAAATGGACAGCGATGTGTTGCTGTACAAGGAGAGAATTTTCTTTTAAAATTTACTCTGAAAATCATGTTAATTGTGAGACAATATAGTATTTAGGTAAATTTTACTGTGCACTATAATAAATTTTACTGCGAAATCTTATTGTAATGCACAGTAAAATTTGACCTAAAATACTATATTGTCCCATAATTAACATGATTTGCAGGGTAAATTTAAAAAAAAATTCTCTCCAGATCGGAAGAGCACACGTCTGAACT